>NC_088217.1:76560851-76703237 GCF_036934945.1 Oncorhynchus masou masou | reverse complement strand
TTACTCCACCTATACAACAACACAGGACTAGGACTATACATCCTGTAAGTAGCCCATTACTCCACCTATACAACAACACAGGACTAGGACCCATTACTACATCCAACACAGGACTAGGACTATACATCCTGTAAGTAGCCCATTACTCCACCTATACAACAACACAGGACTAGGACTATAGATCGTGTAAGTAGCTTTCACAACAGCTGTTTGTCACTTGACTGTCATTCAGAAAATTGCCTTCTGGATCAGATGATGATGTGTGAAAATATCATGGCATAACTAATCAGCTGGACACCAAATGTGCATCCAACAAGTATTATGCATAAATATTGAAGAATCACGTTACTGACTATATCGATTTAGGTTTTAAGTATCAAGGTAAGGTGACTCTTTCGGGTTAGAGGCATTCGACCTTGCAATTAAATACATCATTTTGGATTTGTGTGCCCATGAAAACTGTTTTCACGCCATAAGATAAGGAGACACAAAATGTTATGTAGTTACGCTGCATTTCTGATATCTCTATATAAAAACTGTCCAACAGCTAGATCCAGGATTCTTACAGGGTTCAAGTTCAATGTATAATTTAACTGATTGTGTAATATATTATATAATGACAACTTACACTACCATAAATGCAAGGACAGAAAGTAATATTTTGTCACATGATTTTGGACAAATCCGTCAAGACACCAACCATGATAGTGTGTGAAACAGGTTTTAAATCAACTCGTGAATTTGACTGAATATAGCTATGATGCCCCCCTTCTATCTTCATGTAATGACATTTAAAAAATGATCAATGACTTATCAACATCTGTAACAAGTTGTCCAGTGTAGGAAATCCTCCCTGGTACCCTAGTACATAGAAAGACCCATTTACACTATACACATAGCTTACGCTTGGTTCCACCTTGACATCCCTGTTCTACTTGCCTCAATAAATTAAATGCTAGAACATTGGTCGCCAGGATTAGCTATTTGTAACGAGCCTCTTCATACTTGCATAAAAGGTGCGAGATAGACACATGTTCATTATAGTCATAATGAGTTGTGATGCCATGGTCGCTGACTAAGATCCTCCAGAAAAGTACAGGGCCTGTTGTATTTATTCGCATAATAATAAAGTAGATTGATGAATGTAGTTTATATTCAACCTCATTTTCATTCAAATACAGTATATTCAAAGTGTACTCTATTTTCATGTGGTGAAAAGTGTACTGCAGTATCCTTCATGAGCATACACTTGATTTTCATATCTCAATAAGTGTACTTCAGTATACTTACAAAAAGTATACATTTCATGTCTTCAAAATGTCTTTAGTATACATACAATAAATTAACTAGAATATCGTGTACTTCAAAGTACTAGATTTTCATGTAATGAGTGTGTTTGCAAAAAGCAAGACCACAAATCTGACATACTTATTATTGTTCTCAATAAGGAAGTAGTTACCTTATATTTCCTGAAAGTTATACCTGCCTGCCTGTAAACAAAAAAGCTCTTCAATGAGGAAATACTTTTCAATATTCAGCTACTTGTCTTTTCAAATAAAAGTATATATTTTTTTTTTATCTGAATACTTACTTTGAAATGTATGTGAAAGTAATTGAGATATTTTAATTAGTAATTTAACCCAGGTCTGGTTCCACCAATACAATCCTTTCAGAAATACACAAGTGATTAGAGGAGAGGGGTTAGGGGCTAAGCACTAGATCTCTGGAACAGAAAATGGAACAAGTTAAGTTATGATGAGGCAACTGTCTGTGTAAACAGACAATAAAACACTATCTGATGTACTCCATTCATGGAAAATCCCATGGGGTAAATCCCAGTAGTCTTAAAAAAAAATCTCTTCTTGTCTCCCCCTAAACACAAACTGCATAATTAGGAAATGATTTATTGAACATTTGCCACCAGACATACAGTATCAGTTAAATATAGACAGCTTCAACCTGGAGCCGTTTCTATCCCTTCATCTTTAAACATCAGGGACAGACTTCTTTTACAAACCCTGCTCTCTCCTCAGTCATGCTCTCTGTAGCTAATCACACAGACAGTGTGGGAATGTTACTTTTTGAATCCCAAATCGATCCCTCCCTAGTCACCCCTACCCCAAAGTCTTTTGGTTTTCTGTCTTCTAATAGAGAGTAGAATACGGGTGCATCTCAATAATCAAACAAGGTTCTCTCCTCACACCGCTCCCTTCTTCTGCACTACTCTGTAAAGACTGGACAGGTGAAAGGTCATACCCAGTAGGGTTAGAACATCATATTGCTTTCTCTTAAGAGAGGGAGACACTTGAGATGCACAGTAGGTAGTGAAAGCAGTTTCCGTTCTGAAAGCATGATTAAGAGGCTAAATTGCCCCTAAACACTGACACAGGGTCAGACACAGTGAGCTCAAAAAGTGATGGAACAGTGAATTTTTGCTGCCGTTGTCATTTTGGCTCTGTACTGCAGCACTTTGGATTTGAAATTATACAACGACTATGAGATGAAAGAGCAGACTGTCATAGTATACACTTCTACATTGATGTGGATGCTACCATGATTATGGATAATTCTGAATGCATCATGAATAATGATGAGTGAGAAAGTTACAGATGCACAAATATCATACGCCTAAAACATGCTAACCTCTCACCATTACAATAACAGGAGACGTTAGCATATTTTAGGGGGGGGGGTGATATTTGTGTCTAACTTTCTCATATCATTATTCACAATTTATTCAGGATTATCCATAATCATGGTAGCATCCATATTAATGTAGAAGAGTTTAGAAACATTATATTCTTATTTACACTAAAACTCACTACAAAATGACAATACAATATTTACCATTGATTTCTATTGGGCACAAAATGATCTAAAACACAATCAAAACAAACAGCAAATGCATTCAACAAATGTGTAGTCACAAGCTTGATGTAGTCATTGTGTGATATGAATATGGGACCAAATACTTTTTACTACTTTAATACACAAGTGAATTTGTATGAAATACTTTTGGTCCCCTAAAATGGGAAGACTACGTACGAAAAATGCTGTAATTTCTAAACAATTCACCCGATATGGATGAAAATACCCTCAAATTAAAGCCGACAGTCTGCACTTTAACCTCATAGTCATTGTATCATTTCAAATCCAAAATGCTAGAGTACAGTCAAAACAACAAAAAATGAAATACTTTTGGAGCTAACTGTATTCTTCATCCCAGTAACAGGTAAAGTTAGGATTGGGGAAAGGTAATCTGATCCTAGATATGTGGTTAGGGGCAACTTCTACCTTGAGCCTAATGTAAAGTAATCACATGAATATATATTATCAAAAATGGCAATTAGTCTGACAAATGCCTCGTCTCCTCTACTTCTAACAAGACCAGGTGTGTGTTCAACAAGTAGAGCCAGGAAGATACCAGTATCATTAATAACGTGGCAAGAAACAAAAAGCTAATTTTACATCTTTAGGAAAACAGCCCTAATGTTAGAAACAAATATCATTATCTTGTCACATTTATTTAATTTCTAAGATATAGCACAGAATATTTTACATACAGCAAACTTTTATAGGACCAAAGAAAAATAGAAAAAATATTGTCATACCTGATCAACAAGACTGTCCCAAAACTTTAAAATGCTGATTCACACAATTAAACAGTAGCTAGGGATAACTAAAAAAGCTATCACATATGCTGAAGTTCTTCAGCTAGCTTTTGGCCATTAAACATTCACTAACATTAGCTAACAGTTTAAAAGCTGACGTATTTCACTGCTTTTTTGAACGCACCTCAAGGGTATAAATTAAAACTGTCGGGTCAAAATCAATCCTCTATTGTACATTTAAATCTGGTAAAAGATGCTCTCCGATCATATGCCATTTTTAATGTTGCTTTGTTGGAAGATTGGCTGGCCTCTCCAAGGCAAGCCTACACACACGTTCAGACAAAGACACAAACACAGGAGACATAGATTAGAAATCACTGGCCACTTTAAGAAATGGATCACTAGCCACTTGAATAATGTTCCATATCTAGCATTACTCATCTCATATGTATAAACCGCACTCTTCTACGGTATCTTAGTCACTTTTAAATTGTGTCTACATAGTGCATCACCCATTTCATATGTATATACTGTATTGTATTCTAGACTACACCCCTGTGTCACGACTCTGGCCGAAGTTGGCTCCCCAGCCTGTTGGGGCGGTGCTCGGCGGTCGTCGTCACCAGTCTACTAGCCGCCACCGATCCCCTTTTCTGTTAGTTTAGTCTTATGAGTTGCACCTGTTCCTGTTTGTGTTTTCTTGATTTGCTTTCCTATTTAAACGTGTGTAGCCTGCCCTTGTTTGTGGGGGATTCATTTTAGTTCACGTCTTGAATCTGAGGCGTTGTTGTGCTCCGGACCGTTGCCACCCTGTGTTCTGGGTTGGACTGCAATTTCCGCCCTGTGTTTTGGGCATGACCATTTTGTGCCGGATTAAAGTGCATTTCTCCGTGAACCCACTGCTCTCTGCGCCTGATTCCTACCTTCCCCTCCTTGTCAGCCGTGACACACTGACTGTCAAACAGCCATCTCCAGCACATCAGAGGCTGCTGCCTATAGACAGATTAGGAATCACTGGCCATTTTTAAGGAAATGAAACACTAGCCACTTTAATCAAGGAACAAAATGTCTCTCCGAATCTTGCATTATTAACCTCATATGCGTAAACTGTACTATTCTGCGGTATCTTAAGTCACTTTAATTGTTTGTAAATATTGCATCACCCATCTCATATGTATATACTGTACTCTATACTATGCCACTGTATCTTAGTCCAATGCTGCTCTGACATATGTATATATATTCTTAATCCATTTCTTACTCAGATTTACATGTATTTTGGGTATATCTTGTGAAACTGTTAGATGTTACTGCACTGTTGGATCTAGAAGCACAAGCATTTCGCTGCACCCGCAATAACATCTGCTAAACACGTGTATGTGACTAATAAAATTTGATTTGAAGAGAGAGGAGGATGTCAGTGGACATAGACAGTAGCACCAGCATAATAAACACTCCCACTATAGAGTTAGTTAGAGATCTCAACTTTGTATCTGTCCCATTATGGCTTCTGTGACAGCCTCAATGGCACTGCCTGTGCTATCTCCATTTTGAAGTAGTCCATTTTCTTCTTTGTTGTGTTTTTAAAAAAGCATAAACTTTATAATGGTGAATTACCGCCATCTGCAGTACTGGAGTCCTGAACCAAATATTGTGCGTTATTCATTTATTGTGGCCACTAGATGGCAGTGATACAGCTTAAAGCCATTTACAAACTGGGTAACCCAATTTGAAGAAGCAGCCAATGCTCTGCTCATTCATTGGCTGATACCTCCCAACCGATAGGAATCGCCACTCACTTGTCTACTTTAAAATTATGGAAGCCCTCAATGGCAATGTTCATGCAACAACAGGTTATATCCAACTAGAACTCTCTAACTATGTCTCACACACCCCTATTGTACCTATATGACGGTCTTGAAGGTCTGCAGAATGAGGTTGGTTTGGTGGATCAGTCTGTTCGCACTGATGAACACGTTGATCGCCCTGGAAACAAGGATGGTTCATTTATATTGTTATTTAACGACTGCAAATTAAACAAAAACGCAATGTCATCAAAACAGCCGTTTCAAAATAGCCCTGACATTTCAAACCTGATTAAATAATTGGTTTCTCATGGTCATCGTAAAATAAACAGTTAGTAAGAACATTCCCACTACTAATATTATTAGTATTAATATACACTGAACAAAATATAAAACGCAACATGCAACAATTTCAAAGATTTTACTGAGATCCAGTTCATAAGGCAGTGCACTTGATTCAGAAGCCCTGCGCACCAGCAGATCTGTGGCTAAATCGAGTGTGCCTACAACTTCCAGCAAAGTTTGATACTAGCTACATGAGATTTCTTAACTTATAAAAACCATGAGCAGAGAGAGACTGTCAAAGAATACAGCAAAGAGCTGCTGTTTTATGACTTTTTATTCAGCACTGTCAACACTGTCTTTATTCAACACAATTACAAAACATAAAACGTACTCTGTACTACCACTCGCGCTGCAGCTGCGATTAATTAGTAGCCAAGTGTATCGATAGCCCTGCGTTTTTATTGTTATTAGCAGCTCATCGTGTCTATTTGAATATATCGAGGAATATTTCATTTTCTCTGGTCATAGGAACAACATTAATTTGTTGTTGTCTGACTTGTTTTGCCATCAGGTGGAAGACGGTGTCCCCTATCGCTGGTCAGTCTCACCGCAGGCAAGGCAAGGAAGGACAGGGCAGGGACCGTGAGAGGCAGACCCTCTGCTGCGCTCTCCCTCCCTCCGCTGAGACTAATGCCGTGTTCAAAACAACTAGGAACTTGGCAATTTCAGACTTCCGACTTCAGTGCGTTCAGGGAACAGGGAACTCGGGGGAAAAAACTAAATGCGACTGGGAAAAATGATTTTGAACTGGGGATTGAGTTGATCAGGCTATTGATTGTGGCCTGTGGAATGTTGTCCAACTCTTCTTTAATGGCTGTGGAAAGTTGCTGGATATTGAAGAGAACTGGAACATGCTGTCGTTCCTGAACATCCCAAACAAGCTCAGTGGGTGACATGTCTGGTGAGTGTGCAGGCCATGGAAGAACTGACATTTTCAGTTGCCAGGAATTGTGTACAGATTTTTGCGACATGGGGCCGTGCATTATCATTCGGAAACATGAGGTGATGGTGGAGGATGAATGGCTCGACAATGGGCCAGATCTCGCCACAGTATCTGTGCATTCAAATTGTCATCGATAAAATGCAATTGTGTTTGTTGTCCATAGCTTATGCCTTGCCGTACCATAACCCCACCGCCACCACGGGGCACTCTGTTGACAACGTTGACATCAGTAAACCACTCGCCCACATGACAATATACACGTCTGCCATCTGCCCGGTACAGTTGAAACCGAGATTCATCCGAGAAGAGCACACTTCTCCAGTGTGCCAGTGGCCATCGATGGTAAGCATTTGCCCACTGAAGTCTGTTACAACGTCAAACTACAGTTAGATCAAGGCTTTGGTGGAGGACGACGAGCATGCAGATGAGCTTCCCTGAGACGGTTCAATTTCTGCAGAAATTCTTCGGGTTGTGTAAACCCAGCTGTCCAGGTGGCTGGTCTCAGACGTACCCGCAGGTGAAGAAGCTGGATGTGGAGGTCCTGGGCTGGTGTGGTTACATGTGGTCTGCGGTTGGACGTATTGCCAAATTCCCAATTCTCTGGCAAGAGCTCTGGGGGAAATTCCTGCAGTCAGCATGCAAATTGCACGCTCCCCCAAAACATGGCATCTGTGGCAGTGTGTTGTGTGACAAAACGGCACAGTTTAGAGTAGCCTTTTATTGTCCCCGGCACAAGGTGCACCTGTGTAATGATCATGCTGTTTAATCAGATTCTTGATATGCCACACCTGTCAGGTGGATGGATTATCTTGGCAAAAGAGAAATGCTCACTAACAGGGTTAATTTGTGCACAACATTTGAGAGAAATATTTTTAGGACCTTCTATTTTAGCTTATGTAACATGGGACCAACACTTTATATGTTACGTTTACATTTTTGTTCAGTGTATTTTTGCTGTGGGTTTAGTAAGTGGTTTTGTGAAGAAAAAAAATCCCCCAATCACAATTCACTGCTTTCGATAAGCATATATCCATCTATTCAGCTTCCTTATGAATCTACTCTACATGACTCACTTTCCATCTTTGAAGTATGTTTTGAGGGTGTCGCTGAAGCTTTTGGAGTATTTGACAAACTCCTTCTTCTGGTGCTCAAGAGCCTGGACACACAGAATAGACAGACAGATGTGAACATCGCCTTCACAATGATATCAGCTCTACTTGCAGCCATTGATCACATTAAAGATAAGGAAGAAACACACGGAGTGTACAAAACATTAGGAGCACCTTCCTAATATTGAGTTGCAACCCCTTTTGCCCTCAGAACAGCCTCAATTCGTCGGGGTATGGACTCTACAAGAATGTCGAAAGCGTTCCACAGGGACGATGGCCCATGTTGACTCCAATGCTTCCCACAGTTTGTGTCAAGTTGACTGGATGTCCTTTGGGTGGGTGGTGGACCATTCTTGATACACACAGGAAACTATTGAGCGTGAAAAACCCAGCAGCGTTGCAGTTCTTGACACACTCAAATCTGTGCGCCTTCTACCATACCCTGGTTAAAAGCACATCAACATTTTTTCTTACCCATTCACCCTCTGAATGGCGCACACACACAATCCATGTCCTTCTTTAACCCGTCTCCTCCTATTCGTCTACACTGATTTAAGTCCATTTAACAAGTGACATCAATAAGGGATCATAGCTTTTCACCTGGATTAACCTGCTCAGTCTATGCCATGGAAAGAGCTGTTTTGTCCACTCAGTGTATATTCCACATCTCTGTGTGTCTTACCCTACGGTTCTGGTAGTGGTATTTCTTAAAGACGTTATTGACTGTATCCAGGAGCTCCTTTATAGCACTGGCGATGTCTCTATGGAAAACAACAACCAACACCAATCAAGAAGCAGGATGTCAAGGGCATGCTCATGAAGGTGTGTGTGTTAGTGTATACTGTGTGCGCGTACTCACTTAATTGTCTGTAGGAAGCGTACCCTGTCGTTGATCTCGTCAGGTATCTTACTGAGGATGTGTTTCAGAGCTCTGGATTTCTCATTTAGGTCCTGGAACTCCTGCTCAGGCCTGTCCACTAAGAACTCTACACACACATACAGGGAATAGGACATATGAGTCCATTTAATAAACAACTACAAACATATTGAATCTCTTGTAAGCAGATGCTTAGTGCTGGTACTTTTCTACACTCACACACCTTCCACGTCATCTGCAGCCATGCGCAGCAGAGACTCTGTGTAGTTTATCTGAACGTTTTTCTTCTCCAGAATTTTCATTATGATGTCCTGAGTTAGGCCTGGGTTCTCCCTCTCTGCCTAGCAACACCAACACACAATTACACCTGTTGATTATTCAAGCTGCCCATCCTTGCAACCAGAGCCCAGCGGTTACGCAAGGGCAAAGGTCATACGTTTATGAGGTAAGGGGTTAGATGTCAGGGATCGTGTGTTTGTGTGTCTTACCTTGATGAAGGCTGCCCTCAGTGTCTGGGCAGCTGACAAGTTGATCCTCTCCAGCTGCCAAACCAACACACACACACATCGTTAGAGGCTGACAAGAACAAACACACTCATCCAGGGTTCGACATACAAGGCTGCCTGCTGGTCCGGGGAGGTTTTGGAAGCCCCCTGGGCCAGTCAATCATCCACACCAGTGGCGCGCTTGGGTCAGTGAAAAATATATAAATATATTGTTATTTTCAATCAAGGCTATATAATTGATGAAAAAAACACAGGAATTCCTGAAGCTGCTAGTTCGTTATATAGATTATTTATCTCACACGTGCCGCACACACAGCCTCATTTGAGTGGAATCATCTGTCGGGCAGCAAGAGTGCGCAGCTCTCAACTGTCCTGATTCTTTTGCCGACAACAATGAGGCAGCCTATAGGAAGGAGGCAAAGAAACCTGACAGTGTGGTGCCAGGACAAGAAGCTCTCCCCCAATGTCAGCAAGACAAAGGAGCTGACCGTAGACAACAGGAAACGGAGGGGTGAATACGCCCCCATCCACAGATGGGGATGTAGTGGAGCAGGTCGAGAGCTTCAAGTTCCTCAGTGTCTAAATCACTAAGGATTGATCATGGTCCACACACACCCACACAGTTGTGAAAAGGGCATGACAGCACCTGCTCTCAGGAGGCTGAAAAAAATGTGGCCTGGACCATTGAGAGCATCTTGACAGGCTGCAACACCGCTTGGTAAGGCATCTGCAAGGCATCTGATCTACACAGGGTGGTGAGTATGGCCCAGTACATCACTGGGGCCAAGCTTCCTGCCATCCAGGACCTCTATACAAGGCAGTGTCAGAAGAAGGCCCAAAAATTGTCAAAGACTCCAGCCACCCTGGTCATAGACTGTTCTCTCTGCTACCATACACAAGTGGTACCAGAGTGCCAAGTCTAGGTTCAAAAGGCTTCCGAACAGCTTCTACCCCCAAGCCATAAGACTCCTGAGCAGCTAATCAAAGGGCTACCCAGACCCCTCTTTAACACTGCTGCTACTCTCTGTTGATTGTCTATGCATAGTCACTAACTCTACCTACATGTACATATTACCTCAATTACCTCGACTAACCGGTGCCCCCGCACATTGACTCTGTACCGGTACCCCCTGTATATAGCCTCTCTTGTTATTTTACTGCTGCAGTTTAATTATTTGTTACTTTATTTTCTATTTTTTACTTAACACTTACTTTTATTTTTTAAACTTCTTAAAGCATTTTTGGGTAAGGGCTTGTAAGTAAGCATTTCAATATAAGGCCTACACAATGATTCTCTACCCTATACTTGCTTGTTTTGTCACAAACTGAAATTAGGCGAACTATTCGAATTTTAGCAACCAGGAAATGGCGGAGAGATTTCTGCATAGTGTATCGTTAACTCCGCATTGTTGGAAAAGAAAGAACCCCTAAGTAATAATTTAACTTTTAGTCAGTGGTGTAAAGTACTTAAGTAGTGCTTCAAAGTATTTTTACTTAAGTAGTTTTTTGGGGTATCTGTACTTTACTATTTTTGACAACTTTTACACAATTACACTACTACTTAACAACTTTTACACTACATTCCGGAAGAAAATGATGTACTTTTTACTCCATACATTTTCCCTGACACTCAAAAGTACTTGTTACATTTTGACAGGAAAATGGTCCAATTCACCCACTTATCAAGAAAGCATCCCTGGTGCCTCTGATCTGGCAGACTCACTAAACACAAATGCTTTGTTTGTTAAATTAATACAGTGCCTTGCGAAAGTATTCGGCCCCCTTGAACTTTGCGACCTTTTGCCACATTTCAGGCTTCAGAGATCCTCACTGAACTTCTGGAGAGAGTTTGCTGCACTGAAAGTAAAAGGGGCTGAATAATTTTGCACGCCCAATTTTTCAGTTTTTGATTTGTTAAACAAGTTTGAAATATCCAATAAATGTCGTTCCACTTCATGATTGTGTCCCACTTGTTGTTGATTCTTCAAAAAAAAATACAGTTTTATATCTTTATGTTTGAAGCCTGAAATGTGGCAAAAGGTCGCAAAGTTCAAGGGGGCCGAATACTTTCGCAAGGCACTGTATCTAAGTCTTGGAGTGTGCCTCTGGCTATCTGCAAATTAAAAAAATATTAAAAAAATATGCTGAGCCATACTCACCACTCTTTTGCATAATATAAGGACTTAGAAATTATTAATACCTTTACTTTTGATACATAAGTATATTTTAGCAATTCTGTTTACTTTTAATACTGAAGTATATTTAAAACCAAATACTTTTAAACTTTAACTCAATTAGTATTTTAATGGGTGACTTTCAAGTTATTTTCTATTAAGGTATCTTTACTTTTACTGAAATATGACTTTTCAGTACTTTTTCCACCACTGCTTTTACTCTACACCTGTTGTTTACCAATAATCTGACAAATACAATTTGATTTGTATGGTTTCCACGCATTGCCATTCCAATCGGAATAGTTTGCGAATGTTTGGCACAAGCCTGCAACGTTAGGTTAAGCACAAGCTGCACATCTATAAATGATAACTTCGTCCATGCTCTAAAGTGGAGTGAAGTCCACAGGGTTCCATATTTCAACTTCTTCCAGCCACTCATTTTTTTTTAAAGGAGAGACACGACTGAACTACAACGTCCGTTTAAGAATAAAATGGAAATCAACAGCATTTGGAGTAAACGGTTTCTGTTGCAAAACGTTTTCTAACTAGCACGTGAAAAATAATTGTTGTGGACTTAGAACATCCCATTTTTTTTGTTTTTCTGTAAGAAAAAGTGTGATTTAGAGAGTGGAAACCAGAAAACACTATAGGAAAACTCGGAATCCCGGACAAACAAAACCTTGAAAACAGAATTCAGCGTAATGTAATGAAACAGCAGGAAGCAGGTCTCGAACCCTCGACCTTCTAGCCCGAGGTCCGGCGCGCCATAGACTGTGCCGCAAAAGCATGCTCGTGCAGCAGGGTCGATTTCCGAGCTTATAACCTCAGGGTCGTTACAGTAAGATAAAACAGATTTTAAAGGGCCTTGGAACTGACTGTTCAAAATCACCTACAAGAACACCCTTTTTGAGATTGTGCAAGTTTGATTTTCCCCCTCAAAACAATCAATGTAAATATTACATTGTCAAGTTAAAATGTTATTATTTGTGTATGGAGAGTAGGTTATAGGCTATACGCTAGCTTGCTCAGCCCACAAATTTAAAATAAACCACCTGATATTTAAATGATGCATGCATCATCCACTATCCTTTGAGATCTTGGCCCCGCCCAGTATGTTTTTTATTTGGACCAGTAGCTTTCAGGTCGCACTGGCCCAGTATGTTACTTGAAAATTTACCTGAATCTATATTAGACAAAACACTCACACACATTACCTCATTAAAAACTGGGTACATGACAGCGTAAAGCGTCATGGAGACCATGGAGTTTGTCTCGGTTTCAATCCTCATCTCTTCCATGGTCATCCTCCAAGGAGGTGCAGAGAATACACACTCACTTTTTCCTCTCTTTCACTCTCTCTCTCTCACACACACACACACACACACAGAGAGAGAATCTCCAAGAGTCCTCAGAGTGACAAGAGCCTAGAGAGAGAGAGAGAGAGATTTGTTGTGCCCTGTTGCCACAAGGTCAACCAGTGAAAAACAAACACCATTGTAAATACAACCCATATTTATGATTTATTTTCCCTTCTGTACTTTAACTATTTGCATATCATTTTAACACTTTACATAGCTATAATATGACATTTGAAATGTCTCTATTCCTTTGAAACTTTTGTGAGTAATGTTTACTGTTCATTTGGATTGTTTATTTCACGTTTGTTTATTATCCATTTCACTTGCTTTGGCAATGTAAACATATGTTTACATTGCTTTGGCAATGTAAACATATGTTTACCCTGCCAATAAAGCCATTTGAATTGAATAGAGAGAACTTTGTCTATGTTGTCATGTAGACAGACCATAGGACGTTATTAACTTCCTCTTCTACTGTGACATGATTAGCTACTGTACACAAGAACGTTACCATGTAAGTTAACGTTAAACATGTTCGGTTCCTAAGAAGCTAGCTAACTTAACGGTCACACATGCTCGCTAACATTAGTTACCAAAGTTTGGTAACTAACTACATAGCTAGTTTGCAGATTATATGTCAATTTAGGCGGAGCTTTAACTGTGAAAATCACCAAGGAATATAGCTAACATTAACTAGCTAACGTCACCCATCAGTATCATGCTCTACTGTAGCTAATACGTTAGTTACGCTTGAGCAACTCGCAAATGTGTGGCTAATGCACTGTCATTCAGTAGAGATAAGTCTAACGGTCAAATGGTGGTTATCTTAACTAACCACGGATAGTTACCTTTCTTGTCGCCGTTCTAATAGCGAGAATGTCTGGTTGGCTGCGTTGTTATCATCAACTTCTCCTTCAGCGACACTTCCGGGTCACGGAGTTTTGGAAACGCTCTAAATAAAAGTCCCCAACATAATAGTAGAAAAGTGTCAATATCCTCAATTATTCATGATACATTAAAAATAATTGTCGAAACATGAACAATGATTATTCTTTTTTCAAATTTAAGTGACATTTGCATTAAATGTTCCAATGTCGAATAAATGCCCACAATGAACATCATGGTACATTTTGCATACAGCATACAATGACATTCTACACGATTCTGTGCCTCCAACTTTGTGGCAACAGTTTGGGGGAAGCCCTTTCCTGTTTCAACATGACCATGCCACCGTGCACAAAGCGAGGTACATACAGAAATGGTTTGTCGAGATCGGTGTGGAAAAACTTGACTGGCCTGCACAGAGTCCTGACTTCAACCCCATTGATCACCTTCGGAATGAATTAGAATGCCGACTGCGAGCCAGGCCTAATCACCCAACATCCGTGCCCAACCTCACAAATGCTCTTGTAGCTGAATGGAAGCAAGTACTCGCAGCAATGTTCCAACATCTACTAGAAAGCCTTCCCAGAAGAGTGGAGGCTGTTATGGCAGCAAAGGGGGGACCAACTCCATATTAATGCCCATGATTTTGGAATGAGATGTTTGACCAGCAGGTGCCAACATACTTTCAGCCATGTAGTGTGTCTAATGTATGGTGTCATTTCATAGTGGTCTGAATAATATGGAGTGTTGCTGGTCTTTTACTGTGGTCAAACTGCTTAAAATGGAACTACTGGACACTGTATGGTACAAATATTGCACTGTGCAGGCAAAGCAATCAAATCGCACAACGTAAAGACTTGTGTTCAATGAGAGGCTGTAGAGAGGCTGCTCAATGTGTGTGTGTGTGTGTGTGTGTGTGTGTGTGTGTGTGTGTGTGTGTGTGTGTGTGTGTGTGTGTGTGTGTGTGTGTGTGTGTGTGTGTGTGTGTGTGTGTGTGTGTGTGTGTGTGTGTGCTTGCGTGTGTGTCACTGTGTGTGTTGGTGTTTGTTGCTTGGTTGCTCCTCTGGTGTCGCATGGGTATGTGTTTAAAATGGAAGCCAGTCTGTTTCTGCTGATTTACTTTCTCTTTTCTCTCTCATCCAATCCTCTTTGTTCTAGACAGAAGATACTGTCTTTTTCCCCACTGCTCTCTCTCCCTATGCTGAGCCACTTGAAAAATACCATTGGTCAGTGGTTTCAATAGCCTACTCTGGTAGCCTACTAATAAATGTTTGGCTATTTTTGTATTTTCTCCCAACTTCTGCCCTTTAACTAATTACCAATATGTAGACTTTGACTACACTGTGCTATATTCCTGTCTGCCCTCAGGCACAGATCTAGGATCAGATAACCTTCTGACTATCATTTTAATTACAGATGCGAAGGTCTACACCAGCGTTTTATTTGGCCCCCCAAGTTCTGAGCAAAAAAATCAAGAAGTTTTTTTTTAAATGTTCATTGTTGGATATAAAAAAAAAAAATTTAAATACCAGAAAATCAGCTTCAAGTGATTTTCATTTGGAAAATGTGTTTGCAAGTATTCACATGAATGGGGCGACAGGGTAGCCTAGTGGTTAGAGCGTTGGACTAGTAACTGAAAGGTTGCAAGTTCAAATCCCCGAGCTGACAAGGTACAAAATCTGTCATTCTGCCCCTGAACAAGCAGTTAACCCACTGTTCCTAGGCTGTCATTGAAAATAAGAATTTGCTCTTAACTGACTTGCCTAGTAAAATAAAGGTAAAAAAAATAATAATAATAGAGGCATGTTTGTCATAACAAGGAGACAAAGGTGCAGTGTGATAAACATACATTCTGACTTAACTAAAACAATGTCAGGGCGTGACAACGTGATCATAAACAAATGTAAGCAAGGATTGAAAGTATTATGTTTTTATTCCAATATTATATATGTTTGTGCTTATTATTTGTAATTATGTTCAGGCCCCCCAACTATCCGCTCAAGAAACAATTGGCCCACGGCTGAATCTAGTTGATGATCTCTACACCACGCAATCTAGTTGATGATCTCTACACCACGCAATCTAGTTGATGATCTCTACACCACACAATCTAGTTGATGATCTCTACACCACACAATCTAGTTGATGATCTCTACACCACGCAATCTAGTTGATGATCTCTACACCACACAATCTAGTTGATGATCTCTACACCACGCAATCTAGTTGATGATCTCTACACCACGCAATCTAGTTGATGATCTCTACACCACGCAATCTAGTTGATGATCTCTACACCACACAATCTAGTTGATGATCTCTACACCACACAATCTAGTTGATGATCTCTACACCACGCAATCTAGTTGATGATCTCTACACCACACAATCTAGATGATGATCTCTACACCACGCAATCTAGATGATGATCTCTACACCACGCAATCTAGTTGATGATCTCTACACCACGCAATCTAGTTGATGATCTCTACACCACGCAATCTAGTTGATGATCTCTACACCACGCAATCTAGTTGATGATCTCTACACCACGCAATCTAGTTGATGATCTCTACACCACGCAATCTAGTTGATGATCTCTACACCACGCAATCTAGTTGATGATCTCTACACCACGCAATCTAGTTGATGATCTCTACACCACGCAATCTAGTTGATGATCTCTACACCACGCAATCTAGTTGATGATCTCTACACCACGCAATCTAGTTGATGATCTCTACACCACGCAATCTAGTTGATGATCTCTACACCACGCAATCTAGTTGATGATCTCTACACCACGCAATCTAGTTGATGATCTCTACACCACGCAATCTAGTTGATGATCTCTACACCACGCAATCTAGATGATGATCTCTACACCACGCAATCTAGTTGATGATCTCTACACCACGCAATCTAGTTGATGATCTCTACACCACGCAATCTAGTTGATGATCTCTACACCACGCAATCTAGTTGATGATCTCTACGCAGCGCAGTCTAGTTGATGATCTCCACTGGCCTACACCTTGCAACCCTGCATACAGCTAGTTCAGCCCTGTTTATTTTTGTCAAATCACAGTTCTTGTTGGGACAAGAACTGCGAGACCATTCAACCATATGACCTGATTAGAAAAATTATCTGGTTCCATGAAAACCGTTTTTTTTTGCATCTGATTTATTACTATGTCATACACTACCACCAGGGAAGGGAAAGAGGATTACTGATCAGTTGTACAACTGAATGCATTCAACCGAAATGTGTCTTCCGCATTTAACCCAACCCCTGGGGTGCAGGGGGCTGCCTTAATCCACATCCACAGCACAGATTTTGTGGGTGTTAACTGCCTTGCTCAAGGCCAGAACAGCCGTTTTTCCCACCTTGCCAGCTCGGGGAGTCAAACAAGCAACCTTTCGGTTACTGTCCCAATGCTCTAACAGCTAGGCTACCTGCTACTTCCAGAGGTAGCGGTCGAGATTAGGCTGTAGCTCAGTGGGCTAACATAGAGCCTCTTCACACTTAGTCCAATTTTCATCAAAATACCGTCTGCTACACATATTACTAAAACGTAAACTTGCTACATCTCGACCGCTACTTCTGGAAGTAGCGCAGGACACTTGACAGTGGCCGCCCTTGAAGCAGGACAATGTGAACAGAATTGTCTCATTGAGCCAACATTTCTACAGTATAAAAGGTAATAGTTTTAGAAACAGCTGAAATGCATAGACATGTTCCTAATATTTGAGACTTGTTTTACTGAATTTGTAGTGTGAAGAGGCTCTATGTTAGCCCACTGAGCTACAGCCTAGACATTTTTAGGGAGGTTACTCATTATCCTATGAGCCTGGTTAGCGAAGGTGAGTGAAGGACAGAGTGTCTGGTCAGACCACATGTTGTCAGGGTGCGGTTGAGAGGCAGTAGGGAGGTGACTGGTTTGTCTAGTTTGCACACAGGATGGGCTGTGGTGGATGTGGACCTCAGTGGTGTGTGTGTGTGTGTGTGTGTGTGTGTGTGTGTGTGTGTGTGTGTGTGTGTGTGTGTGTGTGTGTGTGTGTGTGTGTGTGTGTGTGTGTGTGTGTGTGTGTGTGTGTGTGTGTGTGTGTGTGTGTGTGTGTGTGTGTAGGTAGGTAGGTAGGTTGGTTGGAATTATGTTGAATATAATAGGAAACTACAAATGAACAAAAATAGAAACGCAACATGCAATACTTTAATAACAGTTACAGTTCAAAGAAAGAAATCAGTAAATTATTTAGGCGCTAATCTATGGATTTCACATTTCTGGGAATACCGATATGCATCTGTTGGTCACAGATACCTTAAGAAAAAAGGTAGGGGTGTGGATCAGAAACCAGCCAGCATATGGTGTGACCACCATTTACATAATACAGCGTGACATCTCCTTCGCATAGAGTTCGTCAGGTTGTTGTTTGTGGCCTGTGGAATGTTGTCCCACTCCTCTTCAATGGCTGTGCGAAGTTGCTGAATATTGTCAGGAACTGGAACATGCTGTCATACATATCGATCCAGAGTATCCCAAACAGGCTCAATGGGTGACATGTCTGGTGAGTGTGCAGGCCATGGAAGAACTGGGTCATTTTCAGCATCCGGGAATTGTGTACAGATCCTTGCGACATGGGGCCATGTATTATCATGCTGAAATAATGAATTGCACAATAATGGGCCTCGGTATCTCATCACGGTATCTCTGTGCATTCAAAGTGCCATCGATAAAATGTAATCGTGTTCGTTGTCCACAGCTTATGCCTTGCCACACCATAACCGCCCACAACCACCATGGGCACTCTGTTCAAAAGGTTGACATCAGTAAACCGCTCGCCCACATGACAATATACACAATGTCTGCGTATCTAAAACCGTGATTTATCTGTGAAGAGTGGCCATCGAAGATGAGCATTTGCCCACTGAAGTTGGTTACAACGCCGAACTGCAGTCAGGTCAAGACCCTGGTGAGGACAACGAGCACACAGATGAGCTTCCGTGAGAGGGTTTCTGACAGTTTGTGTAAAAATTATTTGGTTGTGCAAACCCACAGTTTCATCAGCTATCCGGGTGGCTAGTCTCAGCCGATCCTGCAGGTGAAGAAGCAGGATGTGGCGTTCCTGTGGAAGTACTGGGCTGACGTACTGCCAAATTCTCTAAAATAGCGTTGGAGGCGGCTTATGGTAGAGAAATTAACATTAAATTATCTGGCAACAGCTCTGGAGAAATGCTTACTAACAGTGATGTAAACAAATTTGTGCACAAAATGTTGTGTGTATGACTATCTTCTGGGATCTTTTATTTCAGCTCATAAAACATGGGACCAACACTTTATTTGTTGCGTTTATATATTTTTTCAGAGGTCATTCATTATTAATCTGACTTCATTATTATGTGAATGCTGTAGGCCCATAAGCATTTCCAACGTATCTATCCATGGTAGCGAGCCTTGCATCACCACTGAATACTATTAAGAGGCTAAGAGACAAAATAACTAACATCTTATGTCCTAGCATTAAATGATTGAGTTGACCTTAGCTCAGAGCTGCACAATTAGAAGTGAATAACACTTACCATTAGACCATTCAACAAATAATAATACAAAGAATATTAGCTTCACTGAAATATGAGGACTACGGTTTCGTATCCATTTAAAAGTAATCCGATTTATTACAGTTATGCAATAAGAATACAATCATCAAATGGTACACACCATACCACGTCTTTAACTTCAAAAGATACAAACATATCTGAAAGTCTATAGGCTAAGTTTTAAAAAACACACTATAGTGTAATGGAACGCTACACCAGGAGACTGGTCTACAATGTTTCAGTTTCAGGTTTTAATGTCACGTGCACAAGTGCAGTGAAATGTCTTTTTTTGCGAGCTCTAAACCCAACAATGCAGTAATCAATAGCAATGTAATACTAAAAATAACATAAGGTAGTACAAAATAACACACGAGAAATAGAACTAAGAAGAACACTAGAAAGTAAATAAGCATACTATGTATATACAGGGTCAGTCAGTTCCAGTACCATATTTACAATGTGCCGGGACACAGGAGTGATAGAGGTATATATGTATAGGGGTAAGGGGACTAAGCATCAGGATATACAGTCCCGTTTAAAAGTATTTGCCCCCTTTCTGATTTTCTCTGTTTATGCATATTTTTTTATATGGAACGTTATCAGATCTTCAACCAAAACCTAATATTAGATAAAGGGAACCTGAGTTAACAAATGTTTTTTTAAATTATACTTATTTTATTTATTTAATGAACAAAGTTATGCAACACCCAATCCCCCTTACACTCAATAACTGGTTGTGCCACCTTTAGCTGCAATGAGTGAAACCAAATGCTTCCTGTAGTTGTTGATCAGTCTGACATCTCTGTGGAGGAATCTTGGCCCAGTCTTGCATGCAGAACTGATTTAACTCAGCGCCATTTGTGGGTTTTCAAGCATGAACTGCTCATTTCATGTTCTGCCACAACATCTCAATTGGGATTAGGTCTGAACTTTGACTAGGCCATTCCAAAACGTACAATTTGTTGCTTTTTAGCCGTTTTCATGTAGACTTGATTGTGTGTTTTGGATCATTGTCTTGCTGCATGACCCAGCTCTTCTTAAGCTTCAGCTCACAGACAGATGGCCTGACATTCTCCTGCAGAATTTTCTGATACAGAGCAGAATTCATGGTTCTGTTAGGTTCTAATTCTCAGAGTAAAAAACTCAGCAGTCATTATGGAAGCTTAACCAGGTTTATTCTTCCCAGAGGATCAATACAGCTGCATTAGTCAAAACATGTTTCCACCACCACAAGTGTGTATACTGTCACGGCTTTCATCCAAGAAGTTTACTCAAGTTTGCCAAAAAGCACGTGGAAGCACCTGGATGATCATCAAGACGCTTGGAAGAATGTTCTATGGACAGATAATTCAAAAGTATAACTTTTTGGACGACATGGGTCCCATTATTCCTGGCGAAAACCAAACACTGCGTAGTTCTTTTTGAACTTTTGAAGCAATCCAAACATGACAATTTAATTCACACAGTAACATTAATTTAGTCGATTTCACGTTTTCATCTGTCTTCACACCTCACAGGGGTCTGTGAGAACGTCCCTCCCTGTAGAAGGCCACCGACAAGGTGTGTTTGACCCCTGTGATACCCCACAAACAGTAACGATTTTAGCATGTAAATCTTGGTGGGGCAAACTCACATAAAATGTTTTAGATGCATGCCAGCAAAGCCACTACATTGATACATTGACTCATGATCGTACAATATAAAAAAGAAATGTTTTAAAATGAACAAAACAGTGAAAATACATTGATTGGACACTAATGTTGACAAACGGTGCCCACAAAATTTTAGGGCCTACATGATCCCAACAGCAATCCCAACACCTTACCATTGCTACACCTGGCTATCTGCTGAGCCTTGTCTGGCAGTGAAACAGTTCATTCAGCCTCATTTGCAACCTTAAAAAAAACATAGCTGATATGGCTGACTTGCTTCAACAAATGTGGTTTCTACTGACAATTGAGATGTGCAAACTATGGTATAAGGGGACGACAAGCGGATAAGAGGTCCGTAATTTCGACTAAGACATTAATGAGCGAGCTAGGACGAACATAGCCAATATAACTATTTGTTCAGCACTTTTGAAATGTACAGCGACAGAATTCAGAACATGGGCCGTTCATACAGTATTGTCCCTGTACACCAAGTCAGAATCCGTAGGGTAAATAAAGGAGGCATATAAGCAGACAATGAAAGCTCTTACAATATTCAATGATTACATTTCTCTAGAACAGGCTATAGGGTACATGTGCACCACCAAGTCAGAACAGTAAGCTAAATTATGAAGGGAAAAGGGACCAAATTATTAAGGTGAGTAGCAGCATACAATACATTTTTGGACTCGCCTTGTTTTGCTGGACTCACTTGAACAGGAAGGTGGCGCGGCGGACCTTCGTGGGCAAATTTTGTCATCAAACTTTGTCATCAAAGTTTGGCTTCTCTGGATTTATGGTGCATTCAAGACAACTGGGAACTCAGAAAAAAAACAAGGTTGTATCATGACGTTAGTGTTTTTCAGGTCGGAGCTTTAGAAAGAGGTCAGAGTAATCCGATTTGAGAATTTCGAGTTGGATGATCAATTCAACACTTATTTTCCCAGTCGGAGTTCATTTTTTCCCCGAGTTCCCAGTTGTCTTGAACTTACTGAAGTCTGGGATTTCCCATTTCGGAGTTCCCAGTTGTCTTGAACTTACTGAAGTCTGGGATTTCCCATTTCGGAGTTTCCAGTTGTTTTGAACGCAGCAGAAGTCATGCTGGATTGACAGCATGGCTAATGTTGATTGTTTATCCTTTTAAGCTTGGAAAAGAGACCTTTAAACCCAGACTTGGACCACACATCCACTCCACTGAATAGTAGGGTAGTGATTGCTTTGTAATGCTCGCAGTGAGCCACTGATTCCTTCCAAACCACTCATTGTTGAATTTGAGGTTTCCAACTTGTTGTGTAATGTTTATGTCCACTGGCCGATGATCACCAATACATTTTATCTATAATTTCTCTACATAATTTATCTTCATATGACAAGGATTGAAAAGGATTTACCAGTATATTGTTGACTTGATTCATGATGATGACCGCTAGCTTGCAGTTAAGATTTTGAAAGTGTGATGTTAACATGATCAGTCCAATCAAAACTACGGTACATATAACGTAATTTGGCATAATTGTATCTGTTGCCAATGACCTTGAGCCTTCTTGGATGGGCACTTCTAATGTGACTCCATGACAGCACCCAGGTGGCTTGAATTTTCGAGCACTCCCCGGCAGATATTGCGGTAACGTAGTGTCCCCATGAGTGACAAAACACTGAGCCAATCACGGCACAACTAGAGAACATTACAAACCCCTAGGCTCCGTATTTTTCCGCTGGCTGCCCCACCACCACAGAAAGCACTGAGCTTTTGGCTGAAACACCTGCATGTTGGAGGTGCCATACTTTCTTTTTCTTTTTTAAGTTGTTTGCTAACTGAAATGTGACACGGAATAATGCCAAAATAACATGCAAAACAGGCAACACAACACAACATCAACAGGTGGGGATCTGCCTGCCCTGAATGACGGGTTGCCACTGCCTACAAATGGTCAGCTAAATAATGTCATACATCGTGATTTAGTCATCATGCTGGGCCTCCGGGCGGCTGCAAGTCACCAGTCGCCAGCATCACCTTCTCTCATTGGACAGGTAGCACGTCTGGTGAACAGGTCAGGGTTCCATAGACGCAGGCAGAACAGTTGAAACTGGAGCAGCATGACCAGGTGACACCGTGATTTGATTGTGAAATAGAAAAAATCACAACATCGTCAGAATCACTGACCAATAAATCCTATTGATCAGAGTGTAATATGAGTAATATATATTAAGTAATTATAAGATATCCCTTATTGAGTATTACTTTCCATAAATCACAAGTCAACTGCTGAAACGTTAGGACTTCTTGACTTGTATGACATAATAATGTTTTATGTCTATATTTTCCTAATAGCAAGTCTAGTCTAATTTTACTGGCGTGTACATATATGTAAATATCAGGGATTTTGCATAGACACTCCTCTGCCTACAAGTAGCCAGTCCGGCTCTGCCACTAAGCTATCTATAAATTAACAGGGCTCTACTGGATGTCCTCCTGCACTCGCAACGGCAATTTTGGAACATCCCATCTTCAGGTCACTTCGGCTCACTTGACGAATTGAAGAGGTCGGGCTGCGCTTGAGAACAAGCGATTAGGTTATTAGATGAAATATAAAAGAAAAATCGAAACAAGCAAACAATCAAATCAACGAATAACCGTCCGTAACCTATTGTTGTTTAGAAGAGAAAATTAAATCTCCTGACTCCAACGTATTCCACGGTAAGTAGGCTAAAGTGCGTAGGCTTTAAGTGCGTATGCTTTAAGTGCGTACTAGGCTTTTTTTTACTACTAAAGTGAATTCCCACTGTTCCGCAATATGAGTTACGGTGCTAATATCTGTGCATACATAGGCTACTCTTCAGAAATGTGTTTTGTAGGCGTCACGGATTAGCCTGAAACTCCTTGTCATGTATTCACAATCTAACGGTAATTATGTACAGTGTATTAACATCAACTCGCTTGCCAAATTTGACCAGTTGAGGATTTCTAATTTTCAGCCATCAATTTCCTTTGTGTTTCCTGTAGCTTATTGTCACTGGATCAATTGCTTTCATTTTACGCTGGCGACTCAAACCCAATCTCTCTTTTGCCATTCGTTTTCCCCGGTTAACGTTTAGTAATGACCTGTCAAACACACTCCAGTAATGGCTGAAATAAGCTCAAAGCAATACAATGTTTTTGCATCTCAGGCGATTTGGGGGTTGCACAAACCCGTTTTTGTTTTTGCATCTCAGGCGATTTGGGGGGTTGCACAAACCCGTTTTTGTTTTTGCATCTCAGGCAATTTTGGGGGTTGCACAAACCCGTTTTTGTTTTTGCATCTCAGGCGATTTGGGGGTTGCACAAACCCGTTTTTGTTTTTGCATCTCAGGCGATTTTGGGGGGTTGCACAAACCCGTTTTTGTTTTTGCATCTCAGGCGATTTGGGGGTTGCACAAACCCGTTTTTGTTTTTGCATCTCAGGCGATTTGGGAGGTTGCACAAACCCGTTTTTGTTTTTGCATCTCAGGCAATTTTGGGGGTTGCACAAACCCGTTTTTGTTTTTGCATCTCAGGCGATTTGGGAGGTAGCCCAAACCCGCATTCGAACCCTGGCCCAGCGACTATCAAGCCAACACTTAAACCGCTAGGTCAAGAGATCCGAACCTTTTGACAAGGTGGCTTGGTATTGGTTAAGGTTGCTATGTTACTTGCTGTCCCAACTCCTCTCTATACCAGTGGTTCCCAACCTTTTTCCGTTTCCAAACCACCAAACTGAATTTTTCTCTGCCCGGATTACCCCTGAAGTACCCCCTCATGTGCATTTTACCAGTATGTCTATGGTCTCGAGTCTTCTCAACTACCCTCTGTGGCAAAGCCAAGTACCCCCAGGGGTCCTACTACCCCTGGTGGGGAACCAATGCTCTATACCAAGTCCCTCACCACTGGGCAGAAACTGGTTGAATCAACATTGTTTCCACTTAATTTCAACAAAAATAAATTAATGTTATGATGTTGAATCAATGTGGAAACTGGATTGGGTTGCATTGCATTTGCAAAAAAAATAAATGTAAATCAAAAATAGAAAATAGACATTGAACTGTATGTACCCAGTTGGTCACATCCACATGCCTCTGTGAGGGCGCCATTCCCAAATCTGTCACCAACTTCACCTCGGACACGGCGACTGTCAAACAACCGCTTTAACCTTTAGGCCAAGAGATCAGAACCTCTTGATGCGACCTATGTAGGCTATAGATGGGTGTAATCTAGAGCCAGGCGGGGAAAAACCGATTTATAATGGTAGGCCTGATCATCAACAACGATGAGACAGCCTATAGGAAGGAGGTCAGAGACCTGACCGTGTGGTGCAATGACGACAACCTCTCCCTCAACGTGATCAAGACAAAGGAGATGATTGTGGACTACAGGAAAAGGAGGACCGAGCACACCCCATTCTCATCAACCGGGCTGTAGTGGAGCAGGTTGAGAGCGTTATGTTCCCTGGCGTCTGCATCACCAACAAACTAACATGGTCCAAGCACACCAAGACAGATGACAAAACCTATTCCCCCTTAGGAGACTGAAAAGATGTGGCATGGGTCCTTAGATCCTCAGAAGGTTTTACAGCTGCCCCTTCGAGAGCATCCTGACGGGTTGCATCACTGCCTGGTTTGGCAACTGCTCGGCCTCCGACCACAAGGCACTACAGAGGGTAGTGCGTACGGCCCAGTACATCACCGGGGCCAAGCTTTCTGCCACCCAGGACCTCTATACCAGGCGGTGTCAGAGGAAGACCCTAAAAATTGCCAAAGACTCCAGCCACCCAAGTCATAGACTGTTCTCTATGCTACCGCACGGCAAGCGGTACCGGAGCGCCAAGTCTAGGTCCAAGTGGCTTCTAAACATATTCTACCCCTAAGCCATAAGACTCCTGAACAGCTAATGAAATGTCTACCCAGACTATTGTTCCCCCCTCGCCGTATCGGTACCCCCTGTATATAGCCCCGCTCTTGTTATTTACTGTGTTGTCTAATTATTTGTCATGCTTAGCTCTTTTTTTTGGGGGGGGTTCTTAACTGCATTGTTGGTTAAGGGCTTGTAAGTAAGCTTTTCACTGTAAGGTCTACCTACACCTGTTCTATTTGGAGCATGTGACAAATAAAATTAGATTTGAAGCCCCAATGCAATTGTGAAGTATATTGGGCCTACATCCACAGTGTGATTTCAACTGATTTTGCTGTATATTCTAAAATGAATTAATTATTGTCTTTTGTTGAAATTTTAACGAAATTCCAACCATGTTCACCATTATCCAGTCCAATTGTGGCATGATTCCACTATTTATCAGTTTGCATCAGTTTCAATGCAGGACTTTTATTTTGAAGGCGAACCGCTGATTCGACTATTGATGCTAAACGCTACTGTTGTTGACTTTACAGTCGTGGCGTTTCACTACCGGAAGTGCGGAGTTCCGACTGAGACGTTTCATTTGAACGACCCTCCAAGTCGTAATTCAAGTGAGAATCTCTGAGAAAATGTTGTTACTCCAGTTGTGATGTTTCACCACTGACGTTTCATCTTTTCAACCAAAATATGATGACAAATACGCTTTTGACAATTACCCTCTAAACGTATCAATGTGGATAATGTAGATAGTTTGACCATATTGTCAATGTTAAGCGACCTAGCTAACTTTTTGTTATTTGCATCGTTAGCTACCTTATCAATTTATTCAGTCTATGAAGCCGATGTGAAATGGCTAGCTAGTTAGCGCTAGTGGTGTTTCAATCGGTGACGTCACTTGCTCTGAGACCTTGAAGTAGTGTTTCCCTTGCTCTGCAAGGACCGTGCCTTTTGTGGAGCGATGGGTAACGATGCTTCGCGGGTGACTGTTGAAGTGTGCTGAGCGTCCCAGGTTCGCGCCCAAGTCGGGTTGAGGGGACGGGCGTAAAGTCTATACTGTTACATATACTTATTTTTCAAATTGTAATATTTTTTTACTATATTTGTGGCTATGGAATCCTGACCTGTTCACCAGACGTGCTACCTGTCCCAGACCTATTATTTGACCATGTTGGTCATTTATGAACATTTGAACATCTTGGCCATGTTCTGTTATAATCTCCACCCGGCACAGCCAGAAGAGGACTGGCCACCCCACAGCCTGGTTTCTCTCTAGGTTTCTTCCTAGGTTTTGGCCTTTCTAGGGAGTTTTTCCAAGCCAACGTGCTTCAACACCTGCATTGCTTGCTGTTTGGGGTTTTACGCTGGGTTTCTGTACAGCACTTTTGAGATATCAGCTGATGTACGAAGGGCTATATAAATTAATTTGGATTTGATTTAAAATAAATGAAGCCAAAGAACTAGGCTAACTCTGTTAATATCTTCCCTAACTGTCCTGTTGCACTCTTTCACTCTCTTTTTGTCTCTATGCCTCTCTCTGTCACTCTCTCTCAAGCCTGCAGTCATGACTGAGAACATTCGTATCAACAATCCCAATGTGAAGTACACAGATACACACATCGAGGCTCAGTACTGCTACCATACTACTGCTGTATGCAGGGACGGAGACACACTCACAGTAAGTTTCTCACACACACACACACACACACACACACACACACACACCAGCATCACCTATCTAATTTCTGTGTAAATCTCTCCACTCCACCCCTCCAGGTGACCCCGTCCGTTAGTGAGCTTGAGTTCCGTACTGAGCGACATGTCCCCAGGCTGGGGGTGATGCTAGTTGGCTGGGGAGGAAACAATGGGACCACCGTCACCGCTGCTGTACTGGCCAACAGACTGGGACTCACCTGGAGAACCAAAACTGGAGAACAGGTGATGTGTGTGTGTGTGTGTCGTTGATCCTACTTTGCATATTTTCCAAAGACATGTCCCTCCTCTGATGCAGAGCTAGCTAGCAGAGCCTCATTATACCTCCTGATACAGCGATGTGTTCTCACACACGCACACACACACACACACACACACACTGATATGATGTGTTTAGTGGAGTTTTAAGGGTTTAACATTGACTGACACACGAACGTTTACAACACAGGCAGTCCTTTACCTTTATATGGGCATCATTACTTCCCCAAATGTGTCCTTTTTTTTTCCTGTTTGAAAAAATTCCTCAAATCATTCTCCATTTTAATGCAGATATTCAAAGTTGGGGTCGTGACCCCTAGTGGGGTCCCGGGGGGAATTGCAGTGGGCTAGCCAAAACAAATTTAAAAGTCAACATTATTGTATAGGATAATATAAAACGTTTTTGAGAAAGATCCTTTAAAAAATAATTGAGTACATTTATTTATTGTTTTTCTTAATTTTGATAAGAGAGATAAAAATGTAGTGAATCGATGGTTATTTGTTGATGTACAAATCCAAATGTAATTTTTTTAATGTAAGGTTGTGTCATTAGATTTCAGGTGGGGTCGGCTGAAATTCTGGTGGGGAAAAAAGGAGTCCCTGTAGAAAACGTTTGAATACCACTGATTTAGTGTGTTGTTATTATTCAAGACTTGTTATTTATTACCCTCTCCCCCTTTTTGAACCCCCCTCCCCCTTCCCAGAAAGCCAACTACTACGGTTCCCTCTTCCAGTCCTCAACTGTGTGTTTAGGTGCGGGGCCAGATGGAAAGGAAGTTAATATTCCGTTCCGTGACCTCCTACCCATGATGCACCCTAATGATATCGTCTTTGATGGTAAATGAGTATGTGTGTATGTAGTAAGAGAAGGAATGCTGACCCTAGGTCAGTTCTTCAGGGGCCACTGTGGAGAAGGAAAAGTTAAAAGTCTCCATGTGGACTGTCTGTCTGTCAGGCTCGTTATTTAACCTCCTGTTTAACCTCCTCCATTATTCAGCACTGCCCTGGAGGCAGAGGTAGAGTACACACCTCTGGTCCTCTTGTCTAACTGGTCCTCTATGTTCTTTTGGGCCTGTCTGATGTGTTTTCTTTTAAGAGACATTAGGCTTGTAAAACTTTAGCTAACTAATTAAATAAAGAGAGCGTGTGTGTGTGTGTGTGTGTGTGTGTCAGGCTGGGACATCTCATCCATGGATCTGGGCAGTGCGATGGAGAGAGCCAAGGTCCTTGATTGGTCCCTCCAGGAGAAGCTCCGCCCACACATGAGCCACCTCCGACCCCGGGCCTCCATCTATATCCCAGAATTTATAGCTGCCAACCAGGCGGGCCGAGCAGACAACGTTCTGAAAGGGACCATGGCTGAACAGGTACGCCCAATCCCAAGTAGTGTGTGTGTGTGCCTCGTACACCCTGTCCCCTAACCCTTTAGCTCTTACCCCATATACCCTAGACCCTATGTGTCTCTGTGTATCTGAATAGTGATTATTCTCTCTCTCCCTGCAGGTGGAGCAGATCAGAGCAGACATTCAGGACTTCCGGCATTCAAGCGGCGTGGACAAGGTCATCGTTTTGTGGACGGCCAACACTGAACGTTTCTGTGACCTCACAGCCGGGGTCAACGACACGGCCAAGAATCTCCTGGCTGCCATACAGGTAGAGATCTGACGGATCTATTCTATCTATACTATTATGTCTGTCTCGCTCTCGCCTTCTCGCTCTCTTACTCTCTCTCTACTCTCTCTGTCTCTATCAGTCAGGTGGGGAGGTGTCTCCCTCTACTTTGTTTGCTGTAGCCAGTATCCTGGAGGGCTGTGCCTACATTAACGGTTCTCCCCAGAACACGTTTGTCCCTGGGGCGATAGAGCTGGCTGTGGAAAGAAACGTGTTCATAGCAGGAGACGACTTCAAGTCTGGTCAGACAAAGATCAAGTCAGTCCTGGTCGACTTCCTCATCAGTGCTGGGATCAAGGTGAGAGGTCGACCCAGTCCATTTGATGTTTCATTCACTTCAATAGGACTTCTGTTCTGTGAACAGTTCCAGTTCCACTTGTATAATGACAAAGTACATCATTATACAATTACTAAGTTATTCTAAAATTACTATACAACATGTTAAAACACTGTTATTACAACAATTGTACCCAGGTAAAAGTGCAATGTGTGTAACACTAGGTTAATACCAGACTGTAAAAATAACGTGTTGCCATGACAGCCCACCTCCATTGTCAGCTACAATCACCTTGGCAACAACGATGGTATGAACCTCTCAGCACCGCAGCAGTTCCGCTCCAAGGAGATCTCCAAGAGCAATGTGGTGGATGACATGGTCAACTCCAACCCTATACTGTACCGCAAAGGGGAGAAACCTGACCACTGTGTAAGTCTGTGGGTGTGTGTGTGTGTGTGCAACACAGAGAAACCTGGTCTGAATTAAGAGTTGAATGTGTGTTTTTTCATACCTGGTAGATATCAATAGCACTGCATTTTGTTTTACTAAGTGGCAGAAAGTATCCATAGTTTTTCTTGAGAAATACTTGACTGTGTGTGTGTGTGTGTGTGTGTGTGTGTGTGTGTGTGTGTGCGCGTGTAGGTGGTGATTAAGTATGTACCGTATGTGGGGGACAGTAAGAGGGCGATGGATGAATACACCTCTGAGATCATGATGGGAGGAACCAACACTATCGCAATGCACAACACCTGTGAGGTGAGTCTCTCTCTCTCTCTCTCTCTCTCTCTCTCTCACACTCACTCACTCACTCACCTACACCTGATTTTTTTTCTTTCTAACAAAAGGTGTCTCTCTCCAGGACTCTCTGCTAGCCAGTCCTATCATCCTGGACCTGGTCCTCCTCACAGAGTTGTGTCAGCGTGTATGTGTCCGGCCCCAAGGATCAGAGACCTTCCAGTCCTTCCACAGTGTCCTGGCTATCCTCTCCTTCATGTGTAAAGCTCCCCTCGTCCCCCCTGGGGCCCCGCTGGTCAATGCCTACTTCAGACAGAGAGCCTGCATTGAGAACATCATGAGGTCAGAACACCTACCACCCTGTCTTGTTAGGGATTTGTCTTAGTGGTCACCAATCATAATGTTAGTTACTGAACTTCCCGTCACTCTTGTCCAATAATAATGTTGTACCGGTCTCTGTGGTTATATTCCTTCAGTTTTGCAACTGACTAGGTATCCCTTTTCCCTTTCAGAGCGTGCCTTGGTCTCCCCCCTCAGAACCACATGCACCTGGAGCACAAGCTGCAGAGGGGCTTCCTACCTCGCCACGACAACCGTATCTACGACAATGTGGCTACCAAGAGGGTCCTAAGCAACGGTTACCACGCCTCCCAACAGAATGGTGTCTGCGCACACGTGGTGAAAGAGGCAACGATTGGATAATGGCTGCAGATTAGGTCTCTGTCATCACGGGGAAGATTCTAGAAGTGTCCACAGCCACAGAGAAACAATTATATCCATAGTTTAGTTTATTAGGATCCCCATTAGCTGTTGCACATGCAGCAGCTACTCTTCCACGGGTTACACACTATTACATATTTAGATACTTATTTACAATGCAGTTAAATTAGATCCATAGAAAGTTAGCCAAACTCTTTATACAGCATACTGTATGATGATCATGTTTTATTTGACCTATTTGTGTAAGATACATACAGTAGGAAACAACCTCTAGTTGGTTTTAACCATTGTCACTTTTGGACAACCAGTTTTAGATTAACTAACTTCAAAGTAATGACTCGGGACGTCGGGTTTGATACGAAAGCTTCTTTTAGTAAGAATACTGGTTCACGTTACCTTTAACAACAATTGTTTTGCTACAGAGCAATGCAGGTAAGATGCTGTCGGAAACTCAGCTACAATCACTAAACACCTGCACATAATTGGCGCGTTATCACTCATTCCTCTCGCAAGGTACTCTGGGACTTGCAGTCAAAAAGCGTAATTCAACACAACCCAATACAATTACATATGCAAATAAATCTAAAGAAATATCTTTAGATACAGTTCAAAGAATAAACTTAAACATTAACTCAAACACATTAAAGTTACAACAACCAGTTTAATATTCTGTGGTTTTAGACTCTTATTGCTCCTATACATACAAACTTAACCAAATATGTTCATGTATTTGTTCCAATGATACAGTGGGGAGAACAAGTATTTGATACACTGCCGATTTTGCAGGTTTTCTTACTTACAAAGCATGTAGAGGTCTGTAATTTGTATCATAGGTACACTTCAACTGTACACTTCACTTCATCTAAAACAAAAATCCAGAAAATGTATGATTTTTAAGTAAATAATTAGCATTTTATTGCATGACATAAGTATTTGATACATCAGAAAAGCAGAACTTAATAGTTGGTACAGAAACCTTTGTTAGCAATTACAGAGATCATACGTTTCCTGTAGTTCTTGACTAGGTTTGCACACACTGCCGCAGGGATTTTGGCCCACTCCTCCATACAGACCTTCTCCAGATCTTTCAGGTTTCGGGGCTGTTGCTGGGCAATACGGATTTTCAGTTCCCTCCAAAGATTCTCTATTGGGTTCAGGTCTGGAGACTGGCTAGGCTACTCCAGGACCTTGAGATGCTTCTTACGGAGCCACTCCTTAGTTGCCCTGGCTGTGTGTTTTGGGTCGTTGTCATGCTGGAAGACCCAGCCACGACCCATCTTCAATGCTCTTACTGAGGGAAGGAGGTTGTTGGCCATGATCTCGCGATGCATGGCCCCATCCATCCTCCCCTCAATATAGTGCAGACGTCCAGTCCCCTTTGCAGAAAAGCATCCCCAAAGAATGATATTTCTACCTCCATGCTTCACGGTTGGGATGGTGTTCTTGGGGTTGTACTCATCCTTCTTCTCTAATCTCTATTTTTGTCTCATCAGACCACATGACCTTCTCCCATTTCTCCTCTGGATCATCCAGATGGTCATTGGCAAACTTCAGATAGGCCTGGACATGCGCTGGCTTGAGCAGGGGGACCTTGTGTGCGCTGCAGGATTTTAATCCATGATGACGTAGTGTGTTACTAATGGTTCTCTTTGAGACTGTGGTCCCAGCTCTCTTCAGGTCATTGACCAGGTCCTACCGTGTAGTTCTGGGCTGATCCCTCACCTTCCTCATGATCATTAATGCCCTACGAGGTGAGATCATGCATGGAGCCCCAGACCGAGGATGATTGACCATCATCTTGAACTTCTTCCATTTTCTAATAATTGCGCCAACAGTTGTTGCCTTCTCACCAAGCTGCTTGCCTATTGTTCTGTAGCCCATCCCAGCCTTGTGCAGGTCTACAATTTAACCCTGATGTCCTTACACAGTTCTCTGGTCTTGGCCATTGTGGAGAGGTTGGAATCTGTTTGATCAAGTGTGTGGACAGGTGTCTTTCGTACAAGTAACGAGTGTAAACAGGTGCAGTTAATACAGGTAATGAGTGGAGAACAGGAGGGCTTCTTAAGGAAAAACTAACAGGTCTGTGAGAGCTGGAATTCTTACTGGTTGGTAGGTGATCAAATACTTATGTCATGCAATAAAATGCAAATTAATTACTTAATCATACAATGTGATTTTCTGGATGTTTGTTTTAGATTCCGTCTCTCACAGTTGAAGTGTACCTATGATAAAAAAAATTACAGACCTCTACATGCTTTGTAAGTAGGAAACACTGCCGATTTTGCAGGTTATCAAATACTTGTTCTCCCCACTGTATGTTACATGCAATGTTACCCTACCATCCCTACCCTGATTGGAGTAAACTAACAGACTAACAATACTGCTACTTGCAATTATTTTCGCACACATCTACGATGTCCGTATTTAAACAATTACACATATATTAATAATTTCCCCTTTCTTCAAGTGATGGATTGTCACCCACAGTGGCCAATCCACCATTCATTCTGATCTTAAATCCAACCCTCCAATGTCCACAGATGAACCCGTCTTTCCCAGTATAATGCCATTTTTATACTTCCTTTTGCAATACATCCTTCCATTTTACTATGCTGTCTTTTTGAGTGTCCTTGTAACATTTCTACTGATATTGCCCAGAAAATAAAGAGTATAATCATATTTCCCATTAACTGATCATGTTTTTTCAGATGTCTTAACAATACAGTTTGCATGTCCCTGATTTTATAACATAACAACCATACCTGGACCTGGCTCTAAAAGTGAGCCACCAATAGACAGTACCAGAAAATATATCCTAGTGATTCTGCTTCCTCGTGGAAGTCTGCACAAGGCTGACTGCTCAATGTCCCATATATTGAGCATTATTTTTGTAGAAAGTGTTTTTTATGTAATAGTTTAAATTGAAACAAACGGATTGATGTCACTTGTTGTTTTATGTCAATTCATAGACCCGATGCCAAGGTATTGGGACATCAACAACTTGTTCCCAACTGACTAGAATTTTTACACAAGTATTGCTGTCAAACCTTTTTGACTTCATTAATTCAAAATTTTAAGCTATTTATGATTTTGTTTATGGGGGAAGACTAATTCTTTAATTTCTTGTTTGAGTAATTTTCTCTTCCAATTTTGTGGCAGAGCCACAATGCGTTGTAATTTTTTATTGAGCATACACCTCCATATACTGTTAGCTGCTTCTGTGACAATTTTACCATTCCTGTTTACAATGATCTTCATAAACATTATCCCATTGTACATTTCTTCCCCCAAAAAATGTTTCTCTATCAGTACATTGGAGTTTAGCCATATTATTTGGTGTCATATTAGTTCTCCCTTTTCTGGAGGAGGAAAGTGAAAGACTTTAAAAAGGAGGATACTTTAAAACAGGGATCCATTCAAATGAAAATGTTTAATATGGAAAGAGCCCACTCGAAAACATAGGATGGGCCTCGCTTAGTAGCTTGCTAGAAAACCAATTTGGATTTAGATACAATGGAGACTTTAAGAGAGAGGTTTAATGCTGTAATATTTAACAGTTTGAACCCTACAAACTCATGTTGGTTATATAAATATGCTTGTTTAACCTTATCTGGTCTGCCATTCCAAATAATATGAAATATGTTTTGCCCCCATGATTTGAAAAAGGATTCTCCTGGAGAAGGTAGAGCCATGGAATAAATATGTAAACTATCACGAGATAATTAATCGGTAATTTTCCCTTAAATAGGTGTTTCCCTTTCCACTGTTTTCAAGATTCTATCTATTTTGCTTTCGATCGAAGTTAATAGTTGCAAGATCGCTCAACTTTTCCAGGATATGTTACATCAAGCACATGAACTTCACCATCCAACCATGTAAATCGACAGAACACATGGCAATTTAAAGTTTGTATCTTTTAGAAACCCAATCCGTAATATAGTTGGGTTTTAGTCCAGAGAAAATTGAGAAATTATCCAGGTCCTCAATGAGGCCATTCAAGGTTGAAGATTGAGGACTTCAGAATTTGAGTCATCAGCATACATTGATACTTTCGTCTCTAGTCCCTTAACTTTAAGCCCTTTAATGTTAACAATTCAATGGCCATAATAAAATAGGTATGGTGACAGAAGGCAGCCTTGTTTTACGCCTCTTGTCAATTCAAAGTTCTCAGAGAAGTAACGGTTATTTGTTATTTCAGTAGTTCATAAAAAGTTTATATCCCCATCTAAAAGGTATCAATTACCAACCATAGTTCATTGTGTAATTAGGCTTCACCAAAAACTGTCGCAGATAGTTTAACATGATTTTGGGGAGAAGGATATCACAAAATGTATCCTCAAGGGAGGTTGGAGAAACTTGACAAAATAAAATTTGTTTAAAATATTTTCCATCATCATTCAAAATCTCTGTTAGTGAGAAAGATTTCTCCAAGTTTGTAAAACAATTGTAGGTTATTTTTGGTCGCAGTTCTATATTGAATGTTCGGGAAAAGTTGGTGCATTTTTTGCCATTCTCCATCCAATTTGCTGTTTTTTAGATAAATGAAACCTCATCTTTCTTGAATAAGTTCCTCAAACTCCTTTTGTTTTGCGTCTGCATTATTCAGTGCTTCAGTATTACATTAATTTACACCTGTGGATCCCAAACTTTTTATAGTCCCGTACCCCTTCAAGCATTCAACCTCCAGCTTTGTACCCCCTCTAGTACCAGGGTTAGCTCACTCTCAAATGTTTTTTTTTGCCATCATTGTAAGCCTGCCACACACACACACACACAAACTATACGATACATTTATTAAACATAAGAATTAGTGTGAGTTTTTGTCACAACCTGCTCGTGGGAAGTGACAAAGAACTCTTATAGGACTATGGCACAAATAATGTAATAATAATAATTAATAATTTTGCTCTTTATTTAACAATCTTACATATAAAACATAATTTATTAATTGAAAATTGTGAATAACTCATCACAGGTTAATGAGAAGGGTGCATGAAAGGATGTACATAACTCTGCAATGTTGGGTTGTATTGGAGAGAATCTCAGTCTTAAATCATTTTCCACAAACAGTCTGTGCCTGTATTTAGTTTTCATGCTAGTGAGGGCCGAGAATCTGCTCTCACATAGGTATGTGGTTGCAAAGGGCATCAGTGTCTTAACAGCGCGATTTGACAAGGCAGGATACTCTGAGCGCAGCCCAATCCAGAAATATGGCAGTGGCTTCTGATTAAATTCCATTACCACAGAACAACTTGTTGCAATTTCAATGAGGCTCTCTTGTTCAGATATCAGTAAGTGGACTGGAGGCAGGGCATCAAAGGGATGATAAATCCAGTTGTTTGTGCCGTTCGTTTTCAACTCACTCAGGTGCTTCAAAAAAATAATACAGTGATGGAAAGACCTGTGTGTTGTCCTTGTTAATGCAGACAGAGAAGAGCTCCAAATTCTTAATCATAGACTCAATTTTGTCCCGTACATTGAATTTAGTTGTGGAGAGTCCCTGTAATCCTAGATTCAGATCATTCAGGCGAGAAAAAACATCACCTAAATAGGCCAGTTGTGTGAGAAACTAGTCATCATGCAAACGTCAGACAAGTGAAAATTAGGCTCAGTAAAGAAAACTTTAAGCTCGTCTCTCAATTTAAAAGAAAAATGTCAATACTTTATCCCTTGATAACCAGAGCACTTCTGTATGTTGTAAAAGTGTTACATGGTCGCTGCCCATATCATTGCATAATGCAGAAAATACAAGAGAGTTCAGGGGCCTCGCTTGCTTTAACAATGTTAACCATTTTTTCTGTAGTGTCCAAAATGTCTTCAAGCTAACAGGCATTCCCTTGACTGCAAGATCAATTAATCAATCAAATGTATTTATGAAGCCCTTCTTACATCAGCTGATGTCACAAAGTGCTGTACAGAAACCCAGCCTAAAACCCCAAACAGCAAGCAATGCAGGTGGCTAGGAAAAACTCCCTTTGAAAGGCCAGAACCTAGGAAGAAACCTAGAGAGGAGCCAGGCTATGAGGGGTGGCCAGTCCTCTTCTGGCTGTGCCAGGTGGAGATTATAACAGAACATGGCCAAGATGTTCAAATGTTCATAGATGACCAGCAGGGTCAAATAATAACAATCACAGTGGTTGTAGAGGGTGCAACAGGTCAGCACCTCAGGAGTAAATGTCAGTTGGCTTTTCATAGCCGATCATTCACAGTATCTCTACCACTCCTGTTGTCTCTAGAGAGTTGAAAACAGCAGGTCTGATGAACAGGTAAGGGTTCCATAGCCGCAGGCAGAACAGTTGAAACTGGAGCAGCAGCACGACCAGGTGGACTGGGGACAGCAAGGAGTCATCAGGCCAGGTAGTCCTGAGGCATGGTCCTAGGGCTCAGAGAGAGAGAGAGAGAAGGACACCAGTTAAGACAGGAGAAATACTCCAGATATAACAGACTGACCATAGCCCCCAACATATAAACTAATGCAGCATAAATACTGGAGTCTGAGACAGGAGGGGTCGGGAGACACTGTGGCCCTGTCCGACGATACACCCAGACAGAGCCAAACAGGCAGGATATAATGCCACCCACTTTGCCAAAGCACAGCCCCCACACCACTAGAGGGATATCTCCAACCACCAACCTACCATCCTGAGACAAGGCCGAGTATAGCCCACTAAGTTCTCCCCCACAGCACAACCCAAGGGGGGGCGCCAACCCGGACAGAACGATCACATCAGTGAACCCACTCAACCCACTCAAGTGACGCACACCTCCTAGGGGTGGCATGGAAGAGCACCAGAAAGCCAGTGACTCAGCCCCTGTAATATGGTTTGAAGCAGAGAATCCCAGTGGAGCGAGGGGAACCGGCCAGGCAGACAGCAAGGGCGCTTTGTTACTCCAGTGCCTTTCCGTTCACCTTCCCCAAACTGGGGTACATGCAATGCCATCAGGGATATGCCAACTTGAAACCTCGGTTGTTTGAAAATGTGAATCACATTATTATTTGGCGTACCCCCGATGGCAATGCACGTACCCCAGTTTGGGAATACATGCTCTAGGGGAATTGAGAAATCTGATTGAGCACCTTATTACTGATGAATGTGTTTCTTATGATTGTGTTTTACTTTCTGCTTGCATTTTATGTAATTCAGGGCTCATCTGTAGGAGACCTTGGTCTCAGTATGACTCCCTGATAAAATAAAGGTACAAAAAAAGGTTAGAGTTAGGTTTTAAAATCAAATTTTAAGAAGATAAATTGTAGAAATGGGCAGGGTTTATGACTTTGTGGCCATTTCTAATATGATCAAACCGGTCACATGGGTGAGAGACCGCATCCTTGCAAAGAATGTGGCAAATGCAACAGAACGAAGGTATGCTTGACCAGACATTCAAGTGTGCACTCAAGGAAACCAAATTACTGTAAAGTCTGTGGCAAATGTTTCATGCAGAGATACATACAAGATATAAATTGTATTGCTGCAAAGACTGTTGCAAATGATTCAACATGATACTAAACCTAACCACGCACATGATATCTCACAGATTGGAGAAACCTTATCGCTGCATAGACTGTGGAAAACGCTTCACTCGGTCACAGGGCCTTAGACTGAATAAATAATAATAATAATATATCCCATTTAGCAGACGCTTTTGTCCAAAGCGACTTACAAGTCGGCTGGGGCCACTACTTTTACATATGGGTGAATAAGACCATACACACAGGGAAGAAATTATATAGGTGTCCAATATGCAATTAATGCTTTGCCAACCGGAGTCATTTAAAATTCCAGACTGTTCACACAGGGGAGAAACGTAGCTTCTCTTTCAAAGTAAAATTGAGAAGACATGATACTTTCACAACAAATAGAAAACTGTCATTGTGTCATCATTTTTTATGTTTTCACACATCACAACATGAATATGTTATGAATACATGAGTTAAGGTGCCAAGGTCTGAACTCAGCGGGCCACTTGTTTGTATATATTTGAAAATTAAATAATCTCTTTTTACTTATGACAACACAACACTATACTGTAGATGGAGCAAGAAGGTGACAACTTGATAGTGCCCCTGTGTGGAGGGAAAAGCATCAGTTAGAACCAGATGTGTGGAGTGAAAAACATCAGAACCAAATTTCTAAGAACATTTTACCTTCCAATTGTATTGACTTACCCGCCAGGACACTGCTGGCTTCAGTTAGCCCACACCACTGTGTCTTACTCAGAATATTTAGTGATTTCTTAAGACTGCAGTCCCTGCAACACTGTGGTCTATATGTCCCGAAAGCCCACCAAAACTGCTATTTGTTTCAAATGCAGTATCTGTTTTTGACACAATTCAGCAAAGTACATCTCTTGTTTTTTTTTGTTTTTTTTTAATGGATGTAATTTGAATGCCTCCTTTTCCGTTATTGTACATGATTACAATGATGGATAACACTGGACATGTTTGATCATATCTTTATTCTTTGGTGTCATTATGGGGTTTTGTGTGTAGATTGCTGAAAACTTTTGTATTTATTTCATCAATTTTAGAATAAGGCTGTAACGTAACAAAATGTGGAAAAAGTCAATTGGTCTGAATACTTTCCGAAGGCCCTGTACATAAAGATGTCCCAACAACAAAGCTTTATTTTCAGCACCATGGAGTGAATCCTTACCACTGCTAGAACTGACTATCAGTGGGGTCTTGTCTGACAGTGAAACAGTTCATTTAGCCTCATTAACCGCCTTTTAAAAAATATAGCTGATATGGCTGACTTGTGGTTTCTACTGACAATTGAGATGTACAAACTATGGCATAAAGGAACGAAGAGCAGATAAGAGGCTACCTGTAATTTCGATTAAGACTTAATGAGCGAGCTAGGACGGACATAGCCAATACAACTATTTGTTCTGCGCTTTTGAAATGTACAGCGACAGAATTCAGAACATGGGCAATTCTTACAGTATTCTCCCTGTACACCAAGTCAGAATGTAGCATAAATAAAAGGGGCATAAAGCAGACAATGAAAGCTCTTACAATATTCAATGATTACATTTCTCTAGAACATGCTATAGGCTACATGTGCACCACAAAGTCAGAACAGTAGGCTAAGTTATGAGGGGGAAAGGGACCAAATTTTTAGGGTGAGGCACATGGGCTACTAACAACTTACTTAGTATTACTTTCTTAGCTACAGTATACATAAAAAAACAAGGTTGAATCATGAAGTCATTGATCTTCAGGTCAGAGCTCTAGAAAGAGGCCTGAGTTCCCGACTTGGAATTCTGAGGTCAAAACGTATTTTCCCAGGTGGAGCTAGTTTTTTCAGAGTTCCCAGTTGTCTTGATCTCACTGATTTCCCAGTTCCGAGTTTCCAGTTGTTTTGATGCAGCAGAAGTCATCCTGAATTGACAGCATGGCCAATGTATTCAACCTTTTCTGGCCCATGGTGTGTTGCGAGTGAATGTTTATCCTTTTAAGCTTGGAAAAGAGACCCTTGAACCCAGACTACACTCCTTCTCCACTGAATAGCAGCCTAGTGATTGGTTTGAAAAGCTTGCAGTTAGCCGCCACTGATTCCTTCTAAACCACTCATTGTTCACTTTGTGATTTCCCACTTGTTGTGTAATATTTATGTCCAATGGCTGATGAGCACCGATACGTTTTGTCTTTAATTTCTCTTCATATGACAAGGTTTGAAAAGGATTTGCCAGTAGATTGTCGACTTGATTCATGATGATGACTGCAAGCTAAGATTTTGAAAGTATGATGTCGACATGATCAGTCCAATCAAAGCTATGGTAGATATAACATGATTTGTTGTCATTTTATCTGTGGCCAATGACCTTGATCCTGCTTGGATGGGAACTTGTAATGTAAATCTATGGCAGCACCCAATGGGCTTGAATTTTCGAGCTCTCCCCGTAGATTCTGCGGTAACATAGTGTCCCCATGAGTGACAGAACTCTGAGCCAATCACGGTGCAACTAGAGAACATTTCCAACCCTTACGCTCCGTATTTTCCGCTAGCTGCCCCACCACCACAGAAAGCACTGTGCTAGGCTGAAACACCTGCATTTTGTTTGTATGTGGCTTTATTAACACAATTATTATTATTTTTTTTTACATTGTTTGCAAACTGATTAATGCCAAAATAACATGCAAAACAGGCAACAATAAAACAAATATATACATATGCAGTACCAGTCAAAAGTTTGGACACACCTACTCATTAAAGGGTTTTTCTATTTTTTAAAAACTATTTTCTACATTGTAGAATAATAGTGAAGACATAAAACTATGGGCTCAAACCACCAAATTTATTTTTTAGGGCTTAAACCACCCGGTTTATAATACTATTTTGTATCACTGGTGAAAACAAAGACCCCCCCTCTCTGTCTCTCCCTCGTTCTCTCTCCAGATGCTGACAGCTCAAGACTTGCACTGCAACTGTGACATCCGTATCCGACCCTGGACCAGCACGGAGTGCACTGATTGGTGGGAGCGGGAAGTGATGAATGAGTTCCAGCCCTCTGATTGGCTGGAGAAGTTCCGCATGAGCCGGGAGATCTTCTTCTTCCTGTGTGGCAAGCTGAATCCCCGCCTGGCTCGCCAGGACACCCCCTTCCGCTAGGCGCTTCCGCTGGAGAAGCGTGTGGCGGTTGCCCTGTGGCGGCTGGAGTCCAACATTGAGTACCGCACCATCAGTGGGCTGTTTGGCGTGGGTAGCTCCACGGTGTGTAAGTGTGTGAGGGACGTGTTTCATGCCATCGTCACACTACACCGGCCTGTCTACCTCTGCTCGCCCAACATACAGGAAGTGGAAGACTGCGCGTCACTTCCTGTCTCGCAGGGGCTTCCCTCACTACGTGGGCGCCGTTGCAACCCTCCACATTGCCATCCTCACGCCGTCCGCTAATGTGGCCAACTACGCCAACCCAGACGGGTGGCTCTCTGTGGTCTCCCAGGTAGGACAGGACCTCTGCTGCAATTAATAGCCCAGGCTTTTATTTGCTTCAATCGTTGATCACAACCAGTGCTTATTACAGACAGGCATCTATTTTTGCTCAATAAAATGTTGAAAAGACACTGTTTATCGTGACCAGTATGACCCATGTAAACATTAGAATAACAAATCCTTCGCAGATCAGACTTGCAAAGACTAGGCTGCCTATCATACACGGCCGATTTTGCGGTTCAGCACCATGGAGAGCGTGTGCCGATAACAATTCATTTAGAGACACATTTGCTGAAATGTGTGCTGATGCCTGGCTATTGAAAGGGACAGGCGGCGTTTAATCGCTGTACTTTGCGCCGTTCATCTTTCCCTCAATCCTGACTAGTCTCCCAGTCCCTGCCACTGAAAAACATCCCCACAGCATGATGCTGACATTGTTCTATACCCTGATTTTAAAAATATATATAAATCCCTTTTCTAGCTACCTAGTACTTACACTACACTTTTTTTAGCTGTAAATAAGATCTATGGTCTCCACAATCTCTTACTCTCCCTCTACTGGAAGAAATCCTAGTGGAAACACTTCCGGCTAACGGATCTGCCCTCTTAGCAGAGAATGTGAACATTCTTGTCTTTCTGAAAAATAACTTTCAAATAGAATGACTGTCACTGAATATAAGTTGAAGGTGAGCAGACCTACAGTGCCTTCGGAAAGTATTCAGACCTCTTTACTTTTGCCACATTTTGTTACGTTGCAGCCTTATTTAAAAAATATATATACATATTATTATCCTCATCAATCTACACACAAAACCACATAAAGACAAAGCGAAAACAGGTTTTTTATCAATTTGCAAATTTATTACAAATAAAAAACAGAAATACCTTATTTACATAAGTATTCAGACCCTTTGCTATGAGGCTTGAAATTGGGCTCACGTGCATCCTGTTTCCACTGATCATCCTTAAGATGTTTCTACAACTTGATTGCAGTCCACCTGTGGTAAATTCAATTGATTGGACATGATTTGGAAATGCACACAGTTGGCAGTGCATGTCAGAGCAAAAACCAAGATATTAGGTCGAAGGAATTGTTGTGTCGTGGCACAGATCTAGGGAAGGGTACCAAAAAATGTCTGCAGAATTGAAGGTCCCCTAGAAATGTGGCCTCCATCATTCTTAAAATTAAGAAGTTTGGAACCACCAAGACTCTTCCGAGAGCTGGCTGCCCGGTCAAACAGCAATCGGGGGAGAAGGGCCTTGGTCAGGGAGGTGACCAAGAACCCGATGGTCATTCTGACAAAGATCCAGAGAGTTCTTCTGTGGAAATGGGAGAACCTTCCAGAAGGACAACCATTTCTGCAGCATTCCACAAATCAGGCCTTTATGGTAGAGTGGCCAGACGGAAGCAACACCTCAGTGAAAGGCACATAACAGCCCGCTTGGAGATTTGCCTAAAGGCAACCAATGGGATTCAGACCATGAGAAACAAGATTCTCTGATCAGATGAAACCAAGATGCAACTCTTTGGCTTGAATGCCAAGCATCACATCTGGAGGAAACATGGCACCATCCCTACGGTGAAACATGGTGGTGGCAGCATCATGCTGTGGGGATGTTTTTCAGTGGCAGGGACTGGGAGACTAGTTAGGATTGAGGGAAAGATAAACGGCGGCAAAGTACAGAGAGATCCTTGATAAAAACCTGCTCCAGAGCACTCAGGACCTCAGACTGGGGTGAAGGTTCACCTTCCAACAGAACAGCGACCCTAGGCACACAGTCTCTGAATGTCCTTGAGTGGCACAGCCAGAGCCCGGAATTGAACCCGTATTGTGTGTAGATTGATGAGGAGAAAAAAATATTTCATTCAAAATGCTGTAATGTAAAAAAATGTGAAAAAAGTCAAGGGCTCTGAATACTTTCCATATGTGCTGGTGATTTGAATTGATTGTGGTCTACTGCAGTTAAATGTATGTTGTAATGAACATGATTTCCTTTCTGTGCCAAACACCCGCTATACCCCTAGACAAGACATTTTTACAACATTTTACATTTTAGTAATTTAGCAGACGCTCTTATCCAGAGCAACATACAGTAGCAATTAAGGTTAAGTGCCTTGCTCAAGGGCAGATCGACATATTCTTCACCTAGTCGGCTCAGGGATTCAACCTTTCGGTTGCTGGTCCAACTCTTAACTGCTAGGCTACCTGCTGCCCCAAAGCTTCAAATAAGTCTATAGTCTGTACTTCCTGATGTAAAGTCGAGCGCAGACCTTTTCATCTTTAACCCAGCTGCAGACTGGCTTCACAAGGCGATAAATAAAGGGGATCCTCCCCACTGGCGTTGTGACACTCAGGACCCCTCCATATCAGGACCACCAGAACCAATGAGAGTTCTCCTGGTGCAGCCTGGCCTGCAGGCCGGGATTCAGGAACACTGAGGTGTTGTAGCTCCCAGGGGCCTCGCCCCTGACCACAGTGTAGTTCAGCCTCTCTTGATCTTATGAAGCACCACTAGTCCAGTAGCCTTCTGGGGATGTCCGTCCATCTGATCTGGGCTCTCCCTCTCTGTGTGCTCTTTATTTCCAGATTCATCCTGACAGTGTTGTTGCTCATTACCTCAGCACCCTGCAGTCCACCGTACGGACGAATGAAATCCTCTCCACCGAATACAAAAATCAGCAGCAGTGCTATCCCTGCTGAGGCACCCCAGCTGACTAACATCTCTTTTATAGCTACTTCAGAATTCACCTGGCGTCATTCCAGGGAGCACCCAGAATCTTTGGATCTCTCTGAGGGGGTTGTGTGACCTCATAGGTGGTGTTGTCCCTAGAATCCAGGGAGTTGTGGAAGCTTTTAGTGACATAAGCAGGAAGTGCGTTGTTGTGGTTGCCACTGTGGTTGAGATTTCCCAGTGTGTAGTATTCATCCCCGTCCGGATAAGGTAACAAAAGTTGTAGCTGTAGTCTCCCCTGTTTGGTTCAAAGGGGGGGGGGGGGGGTACTACTGATGTTGCCATTGTTGTCGAAGGTGATATTGTGAGCGAACAAGTGCAGCAGCGTGAGGCCATAGCGAGGGAAGGGCCAACCATTGAGCAGATAAGGATTCCGCTTTCCAGGGCCAAAAGGGAAGTGTAAGCTGAAACGGTTGAACTAACCAGGCATATTTATGTCTAAGTCATATAATTGGCAAACCCTCCTTCTTTAGAGTTACTGGGTGTGCAGGCTTTTGCTCCAAACCTTCTCTAATAATCAGCTGCTCTTCAGGACCTTTATGTTTGGCCACCAATGGTGGAAAGAAACCAACTTGATGAGAGACTTCTGCGATAGTGCACTATGGGTATGGGGTTGAGTTAAATCCTCTTATCTCCCATTTCTCTAACCTCCTCAACCCCCAAACCTAGTGGCCTATCAGAGCTGAACTAGGTGCAATTCCTTTGCCCATATGAGGCCCTGCATGATAGTCCTAGTCCTAGAGGGTTGCTACAATACAAACAAATATATAAAGACGTATGAACTATATAGAAACTATAATACCGGTACCCTGAATGTCTTACCTTGTTTATGTCTGCAGTAGGCTTGTAGTGAAGTGAGCAGACTACTGACTGAGCCTATTGACTCTGTGTTGTTTGACTTTGTCCTCTCTTTAGCTGTAGCCTCCCTCTCAATAGGGTCGTCACTAGTTACCACTCCGCCTATTTCAAAAATGTCTCTTCTGAATAAAATGTGATTTTAAACCTAACTTTAACCCCACTACTAAACGTATCTCTAAACTTAAATTCAGGCTTATTTTAGTTTTCATGGATTTTCACGGTATAACCAAACTACAGACTTATAGCCAGATATATACATTGTGGCTGTGCTATCTAGTGGAAACGCCTCAACAGTCGCCTCAGAATGGAAAGGGGATGTGATCTACGCTTAGAAAGGGAAACTCAAACTCCCGGTTCTTTCCAGTGACGTGTATCCCATCATACCCAGGTCCCATACCTATCGTTGATAGATTTATAAACACTGCGTCTTTCCCTTGGCCTTGATTCCAATGTGTGTGGGGGTGTGTTCCCTTGACCGTTTGAGACTGTAATTATGCAATTATGTAAAATGGCCACACGATGTCATTACACTTCTTCAAAGGTTTTTCCCACTACATTTGCTTTATCTTCGTTGTGATTCTGTTAATTTATTTATTATGTTTTTTTATATGCTGTAATGGAAATTGTCATCAGTATTAAAACCTTTAATAAAAATTGGGTACCAGGTGGTATCTTGCCCCCTGGAGCTAACTGCCCCACCCCTTGTAATTCACATTAAGACCACAAGATGTCACCAAATTATTTTCCAAACACTTTCCTGGCTGCCGCTGCTCTTGCTCAACACATTGTTTTTATTTATTTTATTTAACTTGGCAAGTCCCTCTGTGATTTTCTCTCTGTCATCAAAACTTTGGGATATGTTTCAACAAAATTATTTTGTGGTAAGTTTATCTATTATTTTTTAATTTTGAAAAAGTTGTAGATATATTCGAATGAAGTTAGAACTATACTTTTTTAAATATACAAATAGGAACGGCTTAAGATAAATAATCCACTAGTTTAGAGAGAAAAATGTAGATCATTTTTTGTAAAGTAGTAATTAATATGTTGGATGAGTGTGGGTAACTGACCCCTGGGGGCTAGTTACTCCTTTATGGTTATGAATGGGTTTCTACCTGTCATTTAGACAATGACTAGCCTAGTTAGCGTTAGTTTATGTTAACTTGCTAACTAGCAACTTCACTATCAGTAAATGCTAGCCAGCTAGTTAGTTAGCATTAGCTGCTAGGAGTTCTAGCGAGCAACCTCACTACCAATTTTGCATTGTTTGTCACTTATTTTGTACATGTTGCAGCTACTGTCTCTTATGATCGAAAAGAGCTTCTGGATATCAGAACAGCGATTACTCACCTCATGAGTCAGACACAACGGTTATGCTGTTTCTCCGAGATCAGGTCCAAATCATTTGCGTGAGGAAAAGACAGAGGTACGGTGACAGCCATTGGGTTGCCTTGTGAGAATTCGTCGGCAATTGGGTAACCAGTCTCTAAATCAAATCACGTTTTATTTGTCACATGCGCCGAATGCAACAGGTGTAGACCTTACAGTGAAATGCTTACCTACAAGCCCTTAACCAACAATGAGGTTAAGAAAAATACCTACAAAAATAAGAAATAAAGTAACATAATTAATGAGCCGTAGTAATTAACAATAGCAGGGCTGTATACAGGGGGTACCGGTAATGAGTAAATGTGCGGTGGCACCGGTGTTGAGGTAATATGTACATGTAGGTAGAGTTATTAAAGTGCCTATGCATAGATAATAACAGAAAGTAGCAGCAGAGTAGAAAGGGGGAGGGGGGGGCAATGCAAATAGTCTGGGTAGCCATTTGATTAGCTGTTTAGGAGTCTTACGGTTTCAGGGTAGAAGCTGTTTAGAAGCCTCTTGGACCTAGACTTGGTGCTCCGGTATCGCTTGCCATGTGGTAGCAGGGAGAACAGTCTATGACTATGGCTGAAATCCGGGATTGATATGACAACAGCCAGTGAAAGTGTAGAGCGCCAAATTCAAACAGCAGAAATCTCATAATTAAAATTCCTCAAACATACAGTACATGTATCTTATACCATTTTAAAGGTAATCTTGTTGTTAATCCCACCAAAGTGTCCGATTTCAAATAGGCTTTACAGCGAAAGCACCACAAACGATTATGTTAGGTCACCGCCAAGTCACAGAAAAATTCAGCCATTTTTCCAGCCAAAGAGAGGAGTCACAAAAGTCACAGAGATAAAATTAATCACTAACCTTTGATTATCTTCATCAGATGACACTTATAGGACTTCATGTTACACAATACATGTATGTTTTGTTCGATAAAGTGCATATTTATATAAAAAAATCTCAGTGTACATTGGCGCGTTATGTTCACTATTTCCAAAAACATCCGGTGATATTGCAGAGAGCCACATCAGTTTACTGACATACTTATTATAAATGTTGGTGAAAATACAAGTGTTAGACATGTAAATATAGATATACTTCTCCTTAATGCAACCGCTGTGTCAGATTTCAAAAAAGCTTTACGGAAAAAGCAAACCATGCAATAATCTGAGAACGGCGCTCAGAAAACAAATAGATATATCTGCCATGTTGAAGTCAACCGAAATCAGAAATAACATTATAAATATTCACTTACCTTTGATGATCTTCATCAGAAAGCACTCCCAGGAATCCAAGTTCCACATGAAATGTTTGATTTGTTCGATAATGTCCATTATTTATGTCCAAATTGCTACTTTTGTTAGCGCGTTTGGTAAACAAATCCAAAGTCACGAAGTGTGTTCACTAGGAGAAGATGAAATGTCAAAAAGTTCCGTTACTGTCCGTAGAAACATGTCAAACGATGTATGGAATCAATCTTTAGGAATCAATCTTTTTAACATAAAACTTCAATAATATTCCACCTGGAGAATTCCTTTGTCTTCAGAAAAACAAAGGAGCACGAGCTACCTCTCATGTGAAATGTGCATGACCAGCGCGGGACTGCTGGCAGACCTCTGACTCAATCTTCTCTTTTCTTTCTTTCACAGACATAATTCAAACAGTTTTAGAAACATCAGTGTTTTCTATCCAATACTAATAATAATATGCATTTATTAGCAACTGGGACTGAGGAGCATGCAGTTTACTCTGGGCACCTTTTCATCCAAGCTACTCAATACTGCCCCTGCAGCCATAAGAAGTTATTTACACCGCCCTGGATGGCAGGAAGCTTGGCCTGGTGATGTACTGGGCCGTACACACCTCTGTAGTGCCTGCCGTCAGAGGCTGAGCAGTTTCCATACCAGGCAGTGACGCAACTTGTCAGGATGCTCTCGATGGTGGAGCTGTAAAACCTTTTCAGGATCTGAGGACCCATGCCAAATCTTTTCAGTCTCCTGAGGGGGAATAGGTTTTGTCGTGCCCTCTTCACGACTGTCTTGGTGTGCTTGGACCATGTTAGTTTGTTGGTGATGTGGACGCCAAGGAACTTGAAGCTCTCAACTTGCTCCACTACAGCCCCGTTGATGAGAATGGGGGTGTGCTCGGTCCTCCTTTTCCTGTGGTCCACAATCATCTCCTTTGTCTTATTCATGTAGAGGAAGAGGTTGTTGTCCTTGCACCACACGGTCAGGTCTCTGACCTCCTCCCTATAGGCTGTCTCATCATTGTCGGTGATCAGGCCTACCACTGTTGTGAAAACTTAATGATGGTGTTGGAGTCGTGCCTGGCCGTGCAGTCATGAGTGAACAGGGATTACAGGAGGGGACTGAGCACGCACCCCTGAGGGGCCCCCGTGTTGAGGATCAGCGTGGCAGAAATGTTGTTACCTGCCTTTACCACCTGGGAGCGGCCCGTCAGGAAGTCCTAGATCCAGTTTGAGAGGGAGGTGTTTAGTCCCAGGGTCCTTAGCTTAGTGATGAGCTTTGAGGGCACTATGGTGTTGAACGCTGAGCTGTAGTCAATGAATAGCATTCTCACATAGGTGTTTCTTTTGTCCAGGTGTGAAAGGGCAGTGTGGAGTGCAATGCAGACTGCAAAATCTGTGGATCTGTTGGTGCAGAATGCAAATTGGAGTGTGTTATGGACTCCTCTTGGAGGAGAGAATTCAACACCCTGCTACATCTCAACTCCCCGTGGAGTGAAAAAGTATGTGATCGTAGGTGCGGGGAAAGACGAGAGAGGCAGAGAAAAATACCGTTTACAGGGAATTTATTATTCCTTAACACAGTAATGTGGGGAAAAGGGGCTGGATGAAACCAGAGCACAGAAAGTACAAATTTAAAAGAATCCCCTCTCCTACCTTACCTGCCTTCCCACTTCTTACCTAACCTTTAGCACCACCTGGCGCGCTACCAAAATACAGGGGGTGGTCCGCCCATGTCTTACCTAGTGTGCATAGACAGATTAAATACTATGGGTTATGTATGCCCACAGGCCTCTTGCCTAAACAAGTGCATAAATTAAACAGAATAATTTACCAATAATGTAAGTGAACAATTTCAATAACCAAAAACACTAAGTCCTATTGGCATACTCATACCTCTGAAGGAGCGGCTACAAAATAATATCAACAAAAACTTTCACTGACCAACAACCAACACAGGACATAAAAATAAGCTCTCCTTCCTGACGAAGGAACACTGGCTTTTATCAAGCTGGAGAAGGAGTTGGTAAGCCAGCGGTTTCCCCTGACAAGAGGGAGGGGTCAGCGCTCCAATCAGAGATGGGGCTGACCAATCAGCTGCTTTTGGAATCCAGGAAGCCATTTCCTGAAATACACACACATACAATCCCACAACGACACAGAAACTGGGGAACATAACACGCCCTCCCCAAAACCTGCTAACTCCCAGTTTGCAACGACAAAAACCAACACACATCCCCAGTTACTAAACCCGTGGTAGAGCATCGGATCACGTTTGCCGAACCCTTCACATAGTGAATCTGTAAATTGTATCCCTGTACAATCAGAGCCCACTGCTTAAGGCGGCGGTTCTGATTGTACCTTTGCCTAAGAATCACTAAAGGATTATGGTCTGTGAAGACCAAACAGGAAAGGCACTGGAGCCCACATATACCTCAAAAAACTGTAAGGCCAGGAATAAAGCCAGGGTCTCTTGTTCAATGGTGGAGTACCTTGACTGATACGAGTTGAACTTACAGGAGAAGAAACTGACGGGCCGATCCACTCCCTCCTCCTCTTCCTGCACCCACCCCCACTATACTAGCATCTACCTCTAACTTAAAAGGTTTGTCAAAGTTGGGGGCAGCAAGGGGAGCTACTACCGTCAAAAAATGTGGACAGAGCATACGATAGCACCCTACAATCCACAGGAATATGCGCAACTGAAAAACAACTGAAAAACAACAACAACAAAAAAAGCTAAAAGCTTCTACTTTGCAAGTTATTGGGCGCACTTGACCTCGTCTCACCTGCTTCCCTAAATAAGTCACAGTTGCCTTCCCAAACTCACACTTGGCCAAATTGAGGGTTAAAGAAGCATTCTCCAACTGCTGAAACACAATTTTCAGAGATGATCAGTCCAAGTAGATGAATGAATTACCACATCGTCAAGGTAAGTAGTACAATTTGGCACATCCGCGAACACAATGTAACGAGGCAATGAAAAGTAGCAGGTGAATTACACATTCCAAAGGGCAACACAGTATATTGTACGAAGTTATCAAGCATAACAAAAGCCGAGATGTCAGAAGCTCGAGAGGTCAGAGGCACCTGCCAATAACCTTTTAGCAAATCTAACTTACTAACGTAAGCAGCAGAATCAATTCTATCAATGCAATCATCTAAGCGAGGTAGGGAAAAATAATCAGATTTTGTAACGGAATTTACGTGACAATACATGCATAAGCGGGACGTACATAAGCGGGACGTACCGTCAGGCTTAGGAACGAGAATACATGGGAAACTCCAGGAGCTGGGTTTTGCCATGTCATTCTGTAATAAATAAGCAACTTCACTTTTCATTACCTCCCTTTTCTTAGCGTTAACCCAGCACGGATGCTGACGAATAGGAGCAGTGTTCCCCACATCCACGTCATGTTCCAAGATGGACGTGCGACTTGGAGCGTCCTGAAACACATTGAGAAAACTATATATCAAATCGGATAAGATCATTAGTTTGATCGTTATCCAAATGTTCCCTTTGAGAGGGTAACTTCTTCAGCATCTCTGAATGACATAAGTGTTCACACAGCTGCAACGTATGGCCTAACTCCAACCCGTCCTCCTTATCCTCCTCTAGGTCCCAGCCAGGCTTCAGCAGCACCGCAGCCACACTGGAGATGGCCGACTGGACCGGCTTACCTGAGGAACTATTTGGAGCATCACGCACATAATATGCTTTCAGCATGTTAACATGACACACACGGGAAGAACGCTTTCGATCTGGGGTCTTTATCACATAATTGGTGTCACTTAGTTTCTTTTCCACAAAACATGCGTTTTTGAGACGAGGAGAGCGACTTTTGGGTTAACGCACAGGCGGCTTGCAGTCTCTTACTGACATAATCCAACACATTTTTAGGGGCGCTACTGGGTGTAGGAGATAAGATATGCTCCTTTGAAACTTTCAGCAGACCCCGTGGGGTGTGTCCAAACACAAGGTCAGCGGGGCTGAACCCTAAGGACTCTTGTATTGTTTCCCTAATAGTAAATAGGACAAAGGGCACCCCCTCATCCCAATCGGTACTGGTATACATGCAATACTTGCGTAGCATCGCCTTTCGTGTCTGATGCCAGCGTCCGAGGGCCGCTTGACTCTCCGGATGATATGGACTGGAGACCTGATGGGAAATATACAGTGTCTTTAACACATTTGACATAAAGTTGGTTCCCTGATCAGTTTGGATTACTTTAGGGAGTCCAAATGTAGAGAAGAACTTCACGAGTACCTTCACCACAGTCTTAGCCGTTATAGTACGGAGAGGGATAGCTTCTGGGCATTGAGTAGCACGTCACATAATTGTTAGTAAGAACTGGGTTACCTGACCTGGTTTTCGGCAACGGACCTACACAAATGGTTCCTCCCACACAGGAATCGGCAGAGCGGCACACAAGGAACTGTTTGATTTGCTTTCCCAGTGAGTTGACAAACATGACATGTTTTACAAAATTGGACAACGTCAGACTTCAAACCTGGCCAGAAAAAATGTTGAAGGACTTGGTTATAAGTCTTCGTGATCCCTAAATGTCCAGATCACGCCTGGTCATGGGTGAGTGACAGCACCTGCTGTTTGAATGTGTAGGGACAACCACTAACTGTGTTATGAGCTGCGCATTTACGCATCAAAATTCCTGCTTCCATAAAGTTGCAGCTCTCCCTAGTTTTAGCTTCCTCAATGGAAATTACCGAAGCAAAACACTTGCGAAGACTGGTGTCTCCCTTTTGACATTTGATCACCTTCTCTTCTTGGGGCGTGATTTCGCTTTCCCCATGCCTTAGTTTTTACGGGGGTAGAAACCGTCGGCCTTGCAGAAGGAATACTCGGTGCATTGTCTTCTACCTCAATATGCTCAAAAATGGAACTAGACAAATCCACCACATCTCCCAGCTTGCGAGATTGTGTCCTTGTTAATACACAAGCAGGAAAAACATGAGGAAATGCTTGAACCAATTTATCATCTACAGTTTTGAGTTCTGGGTTGTCTACTACTTCTAACACAGGAGTCACGTTACCACCAGCGATATTGTTCTCTAGTAGCAATGTGACTCCTTTTACTGGCAGTGTAGACATGACACCTACACGTCCTGATACCAAGTCTGACAGTAAGTGGACCCAGTGTACTGGTACAGGTATGTTTTTTGGCTCTATACCCTGTAATATGACATGGAGCCACAATACGTTTCAGGGGACCAGGGTAAAGCATCAGTAACAATTACTGTGTGACCCCGGTGTCTCGTAAGATTTGTATGGGAGAGATAAACGGAGCATAGATAGGATCCGGTTTCCCAAATGCTGAATCAATAAGTTGATCCGAGCCAAATCAATAACGGTCGAGCCACAAACTGGAGTTTTAATTTAGGGGATGGTGAACTGGGACTGTTTCGGTTTATTTTTCAAAACCAGGCAGTCCGCAATCACTTGACCCTTTTGGTGACAGTTAAAACATTCACAGATTTTGTGCGAAGGGTCGTCGGAAGAAAGACCCGAACGAGGCACTGATGACGCAATCGCTCGTCCTGCAAAACGAGGCGCACCAAACAGTCTTGTGTGTCAGAGCGTACACATCTGAAGATGCTGGTCGTGATGGAGGCAGACCAACAGTGGATAAAGTACAGGAGTTCTGTGGTATCTGGAAGGACGACAGCCTTTTCACCCCTCCTGGCTCTGCTGTTTGCTTTGATGAGTCCCAGTCTGGAGTGCAACGCCCCTTGCCATTTTCATCTGAGGCAGAGTGCTTAAAGTGGTTTCTGACAGAGGAGCTGGTGGGAGACATAGTAAAGGAGAACAATTGCTATGCCTTGGAGCTACAATAGAAGAGAGCCAGGAGCGAGGGGGAAACTTGCTAAATGGGTGACAACCACAATTAGTGAAATGTATACCTTCCTGGTGACAGTCCTGCTCATGGGGATAGTAAAGAAGAACTCCCTAAGGGAATAATGGAGGACAGATCTTATGTTTGCAACTCTTCTTTGCCACCCTCTTTTCCCAAGACCGCTTCCTAGTTCTGCTGCAATGCCTGCATTTTGTCAACAATGCTACTGCCATCCTAAATGACCCGTTATACAACTAAGAAATGTTCTGACCAGCCTGACATCAGCACTTGGTCTGTTTTTCTTGTGCCATAAAAGGACCTATGCATTGATGAGTACCTGATGTTAGGGAAAGATAGGCTGGCATTCCGTTAATATATTCCCTCCAAAAGACATGGGTTTTGGGTCAAGTTATTTGTCATGTGCGATGTGAAGACAGGATTTGTCAAGGACATTATGGTTTACACAGGGTCCACCACTGACATCCAACATTATGAGGGGCTTGGGGTGTCCGGCTCCATGGTGATTACCATGCTGGCTCCTCATCTCGGCAAGGGACACACTTTGTACGTGGACAATTGGTACAGCAGTCTCACACTCTTCCAGCATCTGCGCTCCAACAGCACAGGGCACAGCTGGTCGCTATTTGGCGGCAACAGTGAGAGACTTATTTCTGGAGAGAGTAATTCTTTAAATTAGTAGTCTGAACTGTTTGGGTATGGACCTGGAAAGTATGACATTACTTTCAGGATATCTCTGCAGTAGACTGCAACTCCTCCCCCTTTGGCAGTTCTATCTTGACAGAAAATGTTATAGTTGGGTATGGAAATCTCAGAATTTTTGGTGGCCTTTCTAAGCCAGGATTCAGACACGGCAAGGACATCAGGGTTGGCAGAGTGTGCTAAAGCAGTGAGTAAAACAAACTTAGGGAGGAGGCTTCTGATGTTGACATGCATGAAACCAAGGCTTTTTTGATCACAGAAGTCAACAAATGAGGGTGCCTGGGGACATGCAGGGCCTGGGTTTACCTCCACATCACCCGCGGAAACAGAGGAGGAGTAGTATGAGGGTGCGGCTAAAGGCTATCAAAACTGGTTGCCTAGAGCATTGGGGACAAAGAATAAAAGGAGCAGAATTCTGGGCATGGTAGAATATATTCAGGGCATAATGCGCAGACAGGGGTATGGTGGGGTGTGGGTACAGCGGAGGTAAGCCCAGGTGATGATAAGAGAGGTTGAATCTCTGGACATGCTGGATGTAATGGGTGAGGTCACCGCATGTGTGGGAGGTGGGACAAAGGAGGTATCAGAGGTATGAAGAGTGGAACTAGGGGCTCCATTGTAAACTAAATGCAAATGTCTGCAGACTTGAACTGCACAAACAATTGTGAAGTGCTTGGGGAATTTTGTCCGGGTCAGAAATGTTTAAAAAATGTATTGTAAAAAAGTAAAAATGACTACTTATGTAAATGAATGAGGCGGAACACACCTCAAGTCAAACTATTCTTAGACATTAAAAACTTGTTTGAAAATCATTTGAAATGAACCTTTCTCGTGCAGGGGTTCCGCTTAGCGGCAACCTCGACAACATTCCGCCTCGACAACATTCCGCTGAAAAGGCAGTGCTACTTCCTGGGCCTTCCCAGACAATTAACATTGCAACAGGAGCGGCCAAACCTTGATGGCCAATGAAGAGCAGCGGCCACACGCTCAAACGCAGAGAAATAGGAATCAACTTCCGACTCCCGAAATGGAGGGACTAAAGCAATATTTTTGTGTCCGTGATGGATGGCAGGAGTGCGTGATGCAGTGTAATCTGGCGCCTTCTAGCGCCGGGGGAAGGGAAGAGTGGGAGCAGACGTGACAGTACCCCTCCCTCTTGGGACGTCACCTGGTGTCCACCTGGGCAAACCGGGCGAGACATGGGTGCTGGGCAAGCCGGTTGGGGCATGAAAACCCGACGAACCGGCAGGAGCGTGAGAGCCTGGCGAGCCGGCCGAGGCATGGGAGCCTGCCGATCCGGCTGAGGCAAGACGCCTGTTGATCCCGCTGAAGAAGCCCTGAAATCCAGCGGTGCGTGGCGTGGGATGGAAACCTGCCAAGCCAACCGAGGCAACGAAACCTCTCGAACCTGCCAGGGCGTGGAAGCCCGACGGGCTGGCTGAGGTACCCCCGGTTACATCGGCGGCGGAATCCATCCTGACGTCACAAAAAAAACACTCCTGGACCGGTTGGGCGCACAAAAACTGACGATCTGGCTGAGGCCCGACGTGGGATGGGCACCTTCCGAGCCAACCGGGGCAAGGAAACCTCTCGAACCAGCTAAGGCATGGAAGCCCCGGGACCCAGAGCCGCTACCACCATTCCAACCGGAACGCCAGTACTCCCCGATGCTTCGTATGTTGGCTGCTGCAATCTGTCATGCGGAATGACGCTGGAGAGACCAAGCAGGTACGGGGAGTAACATTTAATAAATGACGGACATATAACGAAACAGCACAGCGTCAGCAAACAGAAACTAAGACAAGAAACAATCAATGCAGCAGAAGGGAACAGAGCAAGGGAACAGACAAATATAGGGGAGGAAATGAACATGTGATAAGTGAGTCCGGGTGAGGCCAATCACGCTGATGCTAGTGACGAGGGAACGCAGGTGTGCGTGATGGATGGAAGGAGTGCGTGATGCAGGGTAATCTGGCGCCCTCAAGCTCCAGGAGAAGGGAAGAGCTGGAGCAGTCGTGACACTATTCACATCGACGGGGCTGTAGTGGAGTGGGTTGCGAGTTTCAAGTTTCTTGGTGTCAATATCACCAACAAACTAATCATGGTTCAAACACACCAAGAATGTTGTGAAGAAGGCCTTTTCCCCCTCAGAAAACTGATAAGATTTGGCACGTGTCCCTCGATCCTCAAAAAGTTCTACAGCTGCACAATCAAGAAAATCCAAATTGGTAGCATTACCGCCTGGTATAGCAACTGCTCGGTGTCTGACCGTAAGGCGCTACATAGGGTAATGCATAAAGCCCAGTACATCACTGGGGCCTACATGCACAAATGACCTTGAATAACCTGTACCCCCGTACATTGACTCGGTACTGGTACCCCCCTGTATATAGCCTCATTATTGTTATTTTGTGTTACTTTTTCTTATTTTTTTACTTTAGTTTATTTAGTAAATATTTTCTTAACTTTATTTCTTGAACTGCATTTTTAGTTAGGGCTAGGCATCCTGCTAGTGGGACAACTTCCAGTGAAACTGGAGGGCGGACATTTAAATAAATAATCATAAAAATTATGGATATTAAACATTTAGGTACATACAAGTGTCTTATATCGGTTAAAAGGTTAAATTGTTTTTAATCTAACTGCCCTGTCTGAGTTACAGTAGCCATTACAGCGAAAGAATGCCATGCGATAGTTTGCGGATGGCACCCCACATCAAAGTAATTTTCCACTGGCACAGGTTTCATAAATTCACAAATAGCGATTAAATATTCACTTACTTTTTGAAAATCTTCCTCTGATTTGTCATCCAAAGGGTCTCAGCTATAACATTTAGTGCTGTTTTGTTAGATAAAATCCTTCTTTATATGCCAAAAAGTTAGTTAAGTTGGCAACATCGATTTGAGTAATCCACTCGTTCAACATGCAGAGAAAGCAATCTGAAGTCATAATATGTTTCTATTTACTTCTCAGATAACCTAAAATGTAATCAAACTATAATCTGTCTTACGGAAAGAAGTATGTTCAATTCATTAATTTCCAAGACTGTGTCCCTGTACTAAAACGGATCTTTCTTATTTGTTTTTGAAGTTACAAGCCTGAAAACTTGAACATAGTCTGCTGACATCCTGTGGAAGCCATGGGAATTGCATCCTGGGAGCTAGGATTCAGTATGCCCCTATACTTTCCATTGTAAGAGCATGGGCTCTCAAAAAAACATCTGGTTGGTTTTTCTTTGGAATTTCTCCTACCATATCTATTGTATTATATTCTCCTACATTATTAAAACAAAATTATACTAACTTCAAAGTGTTTTCTTTCCAATGGTACCAATTATATGCATATCCTGGCTTTAGGGCCTGAGCAACAGGCAGTTTACTTTGGGCACATCACGTCAGGCGGAAATTGAGAAAAAAGGGCTTAGCCCTCAGAAGATTAAAGGATTTAAGTAAGCATTGCACGGTAAGATTGTATACCTGTTGTATTCGGGTCATGTGAGAAATATGATTTGATTTGATATAGCCATATAGCTAGCTACGTTTTTAAGAGAGATCATTTCAATTGGCATCTCTCGCTTTGTTTTTAGTCACAGGTGGGCTTATGAGTTGTGTTCCACTTTTACTGGGGATAGCTTTATTTGTGACCTATGTACAAATTAGAATTGTGCAATAGCAGAGCATAAGATAATTGCCACATCAATGTTACACTGAATGAATTAGTTACGTTATGAGTTATTGAATGTTATATTCCAATGTTATTACTTATATTCCATTCCAATATTATATTCCATTTTTTTTCTGAATTAAAAACTATTGAAAACCTTTTTATCCTGAATGTCATTTTAAAAAACTGTTGTGATTTAAAATATTGTATTATTCAATGAATATGTAGTGTAATTGTACACAATGGATTGTATGGAAAAGGAACAGGTGAATTAAAAAGAGGAACTTTACTTCAAATCTCCTCATAGTACGGATAATAATGGTGACATGCAATGTCGTGCGAATGTTGCTTTTTTGAATCAGCAATTAGACATTGTTCTGAGGGGGGCTAGTTACCCCCCCGAGTACCCCAACCGCCATAAACTCCATCATCTAATAGCGTGCATTTGCAGTGCAAACCCGCAGATCATGAGTGGGTGGAAACTGCGATATTAATCCGCTGATCCCTGTGCCAATGAAAAAACAATACCGGTAATCTCTCTAAATAGACCCATTATGAACTCATAAAGCAATATGGCAAAAATCTGAATTATTTGTCGTTGCTTTCAAGCTGCAATTTATTTATGCCGTTCGTTGAATGCATCGACCTAATTTGAGTGGTTCTCAGAATCCACATCCAGAATTAAAAGACGTCCCTCCCCGTTTCCTGCTCATGCAACGTGCAAACTCACTGTCACTCACTTTGGTTGCCTAGTACCCTCCTGGCATCCAACTAGAGTGTGCCATGCCCACGGTTTTCAACAGACACCTAACGATCTGCTAATAAATGGAACTGCTAGTTGCTAGCGAGGCCATCAATACGCATTTTGTTTTCTGTTTATTTAACTAGCGGCTGTGTTTTCATGGGAAATGTATTAGCAAGCTAACGTCAGATAGCGCGATAACTGCGCCAAAAATGATGCGAGATTCAATCGAATGTTGCACTGCTAGCTAGTCAGCCAAATCTGACTGGGGAATGGTCATTGCTCAGTTTGCCAGCATCACATCTCTGACACATCACGAAGCCGTTCAGCTATCGAGACATAACGCTGGAAACTAGCTAGCGTTTTGTTGGATAGAAAAAGGAGGACGAGCATTTGCTGGGAAGTGGTGACTGTGCCAGTGCAAGACTGGCCATATGGATGCGTTGCATTTGTGTGCATTTTATTGACAATTGTGGCTTGGCTCTAGCTAGGGGGCGGACGGCGCTGAGAAGGCGGACAGTTGGCTACGTTAGCTAACTAGCTTGTTGGATGTCGCGACAGTGCAGTTAGCCCCGTTCGTTGTGTCAGGCCAAGGACCAGGGGACGCACGAACCCAAGTCAGTGAACAGGGGGTATCGCAATCGAGGCGGGTAATAGGGATAGTTAGCTAGCTAGCTAGTTGTCCAACTAGCTAGCTAACGTGAGAAATCTAAACAAGGCTTGAAGCGCGCTTCAACGGAGAGAGGCCCTCAACACACCCCCTCGCACCGACACTGCCCCCTCTTCGCCGATCCTCCCGTGATTTGCTGAGATCTGTACACGGGTGAAGTCGGACAGTTCTCGGTTGGGGACAACTTGACAGCGAGGCCCCTAGCTCCCCTCCCCCCATTCCCATCCAAGACCCCACAGTCCACCTCCCTCGCCAGACATTAGAAGCGAGGATCGGAATATTAGATACCTAGCTAAAGTTAACCCAACCAGCTAGTCCATTCTAACCCGCGGGCTGCCAAAACCAGGAGGGATGACTTTGGAGTCGATGATGGCTTGCTGCCTGAGCGAAGAGGCGAAGGAATCGAAACGAATCAATGCGGAGATAGACAAACAACTCCGGCGAGACAAGCGGGACTCGAGGAGAGAACTGAAATTACTCCTTCTCGGTAACGCAAACTGTCATCCATATTTTGGTGTTTCTTTGAACCATAGGTAGCTAGTTGCCGTTTTGTGAAATATCAATTTAGTTAACTAGATAGGTTAGCTAGCTAGCTTCAGGCCTCAATTTCCCCCCCAAGTGAACTAGCTAGATTTCTAATGTTAGCTAACCAGTCAATATGTATTAGTTAGTTAGCTAGATATGTGTTTGGTTAGCAAACGAGTTTGTTAGCTAGTCAGATGGGTAGGTAGCTAGCTACCTTCTGTTGCTAGCTAAATCACCAAGCCACTTGGCCAACATCTTGTCACGTTAGCTGTTGGTGCTACTAGTGCTTGCTCACCAACTAGCTACTTAACGTTGGCATCTAGCTATGTGCTGTCATTGCTTGCTTGCAAACTAACTGTATCTTGCTTACATCCACTCACCCCTGGTTTAACTAGTCAATTAGTCTATGAACGGTTAGTTAGCTAAGTGCTAGGCTTAAATTTAATTCTTAGAACGGGGGAATGGTCCATAATCAAATCAAGTGGTTATGCTAACTATGTATTATTAGATGAGTAACGTTAGTGTCGCCATATTGTTATATCTGCTGACTAGTACTGAATCCAAGTTCTACTACCACTAATACTGTTACTTCAAGGACTGGAGAGGTCCATTTCAGAATGAATCTGATGGTGAAAATAATTTAAGCATATATGGTCATGTTAATGGTACTGTATTGCAGAAAACAGATCCCTCCCTGCTGTTTTTATGTTAACCTCAGCCCCAATAAATGATCCATTGGACGGTGATAGATTGTAACAGTTGCACTGCTAAATAAAGAATACAGGTGAGCTGAAAAGGATGTCTTGCACATCCTATAGCTTGGCCTAGGCTCTTTTTTTTAAAACCTTTATTTAACTAGGCAAGTCAGTTAAGAACACATTTTTATTTTCAATGACAGCCTAGGAACAGTGCAGGTTAACTGCCTGTTCGGGGACAGATTTGTACCTTGTCAGCTCGGGGATATGAACTTGCATCCTTTCGGTTACTAGTCCAACACTCTAACCACTAGGCTACCCAGCCTAGGATAGTGTTCTGGTGTGCTCTCTGATTTAAATGTATATATGAAACATTGGGTGCAGCTTCTCAACATCAGTCAGAAGCATGTAGATACTTGTGTCTGTATATGTGTGTCTGTGCTTTTACAGACCACCACGAAGGAGACGCTCCTGGCAGTAGAAGTTGTCCTAAGGCACTGGTCTCTAGGATCAGTTTGGCATTCATAAATCCTAACCTTAGCCACAGGAGAAAAATAATTGGCCTTAGATTGCCAGTGTCTACCAGTCTTTTAGACATAAAAAATAGCATTGTGTTTCTATTGGACAAGTTCATTTTAGGTAGTAGACTAGCTCTGTTTCAGAAACGTTTGCTCCCGTTTCACACTTACAAAACATATCCCAGGTTGTCTGACACGTGTGATTGCCCCTCTCTCCAGTCGTTTCCCTGTGGACCCTGGCTCAGTTCTGAGAAGTAGGCCAAACCACACAGAGACGCACTATTCTATTGTAGGCTATTTAGTCATTTTAGTTTTTTTTATCACACTCTATCCTACTGTATTGTATTCTTGACTTGAACCTGTGGGGAGCATATTAGGCCTAGGTCACGGAGAAAAAAAGTATCTCTTTCACACGGAACAAAACATATTAACACAACATGTAAAGTGTTTGTCCCATGGTTCATGAGCTGAAATAAAAGATCCCCGAAATGTTTCATATGCACAAAAAGCTTATTTCTCTCAATCTTTCTCTCAATCAAATCAAATTTATTAGTATAGCCCTTCGTACATCAGCTGATATCTCAAAGTGCTGTACAGAAACCCAGCCAAAAACCCCAAACAGCAAGCAATGCAGGTGTAGAAGCACGGTGGCTAGGAAAAACTCCCTAGAAAGGCCAAAACCTAGGAAGAAACCTAGAGAGGAACCAGGCTATGTGGGGTGGCCAGTCCTCTTCTGGCTGTGCCGGGTGGAGATTATAACAGAACATGGCCAAGATGTTCAAATGTTCATAAATGACCAGCATGGTCGAATAATAATAAGGCAGAACAGTTGAAACTGGAGCAGCAGCACGGTCAGGTGGACTGGGGACAGCAAGGAGTCATTATTTCATGTCGTCCTAGGGCTCAGGTCCTCCGAGAGAGAGAAAGAAAGAGAGAATTAGAGAGGGCATATGTGCACAAATTTGTTTGCATCTCTGTTAGTGACTATTTCTCCTTTTGCCAAGATAATCCATCCACCTGACAGGTGTGGCATATCAAGAAGCTAATTAAACAGCATGATCATTACACAGGTGCACCTTGTGCTGGGGGAAATAAAAGGCCACTAAGATGTGCAGTTTTCTCACACAATGCCACAGATGTCTCAAGTTTTGAGGGAGTGTGCAGTTGGCATGCTGACTGAAGGAATGTCCACCAGAGCTATTGCTAGAGAATTTAATGTTAATTTCTATACCATAAGCCGCCTTCAATATCGTTTTGGAGAATTTGGCATTACATCCAACCGGCCTCACAACTGCAGACCATGTGTAACCATGCCAGCCAAGGACCTCCTCATCCGGCTTCTTCAGCCACCTGGACAGCTGATGAAACTGGATTTGCACAACTGAAGAATTTCTGCACAAACTGTCAGAAACCATCACAGGGAAGCTCATCTGGGTTCTCAACATCCTCACCAGGGTCTTGACCTAACTGCGGTTCGGCATCATAACTTACTTCAGTGGGCAAATGCTTACCTTTGATGGCCACTGATATGCTGGAGAAGTGTGCTCTTCATGGATGAATCCTGGTTTCAACTGTACCGGGCAGATGGCAGACAGTGGTATATGGTGTAGTGGGGAGAGCGGTTTTCTGATGTCAACGTTGTGTTCAGAGTGCTCCATGGTAGCAGTGGGGTTATGGTATAGGCAGGCATAAGCTATGGACAACGAACACAATTGCATTTAAGCGATGGCAATTTGATTGCACAGAGATACCATGACGAGATCCTGAGACCCATTGCCGGCCCATTCATCCGCCGCCATTTACATTTACATTTAAGTCATTTGGCAGACGCTCTTATCCAGAGCGACTTACAAATTGGTGAATTCACCTTATGACAGCCATCACTTCATGTTTCAGCATGATAATGCACGTCCCCATGTTGCAAGGATCTATGCACAATTCCTGGAAGCTGAAAATGTCCCAGTTCTTCCATGGCCTGCGTACTCACCAGACATGTCACCCATTGAGCATGTTTGGTATGCTCTGGATCGGTGTATATGACAGCGTGTTCCAGTTCCTGCCAATGTCCAACAACTTCACACAGCCATTGAAGAGGCCACAATCAACAGCCTGATCAACTCTGTGTGAAGGAGATGTCACGCTGCATGAGGCAAATGGTGCTGAAACCAGATACTGACTGGTTTTCTGACCCCCCCCCATTTTTTTTAAAGGTATCTGTGACCAACAGATGCATATCTGTATTCACAGTCATGTGAATTCCATAGATTAGGTCCTCATTAATTGAATTCCATTGATTGATTTCCTTTGAACAGTAACTCAGTAAAATCTTTGAAATTCTTGCAATGTTGCGTTTTATATTTTTGGTGTGTGTGTACACACACACACACTATCTGAATGCAGTAGGCTCAGATGGATTACTGCTCCCCACTTGCATTTCTCAATTCTACTGCTTCAGAGTGGAGCACAGAGATGAGGGATGTGTGGGTTGGGACTGTTCACTTCATCATCAATATATCTCTGTTTATACCTACGGTCTATTCCTACTCTTGTGTTGCAATGCTGTGTGAGTCTAGTACCAGGGCTGGAACTAAAACCAGTACTAGTTCTGCAGGATCAGCTAGCCCTGATCAGTGGAGAAGTCTACTTCCTGTATCAGATTTTAGTCAGTCAGTGGGACTTCTGTGAGAGGCAGTTTGTGCCTGTGACTCTGTGTGACCAGTCTTGCAGTAAACAGACTATTCTAAGTGAGTTTAGGCTGTGTATTTGTGTCTGAGCAGGGATAAGGAGGTGTAAAGAAGGATTAGTCCAGGTCTATAATAGGCTTTGTTAAACATGGATAAAGCTTAGACTGATATGTCACTGACTCCTATTAGTCACACCAGGGCTATGCGTGGTTTTCCGGGTCAATTACCTTGTTTTTAAATGCTCCATAGTTCTACACTCTCCTGTTCAATGCATGATGTTACAAGTACCACAGTCCCAGGCGGTTGCATTTATCAGGAGTTGATTGTACATGCAAATACTGTGGTTTCCTATGGCTCGGTTGGTTGAAGTGCTTGTATGACCTAAGTTGAATTTTGATGCCCGAAGATGGGACAGGCCATGGAGACCTCACTCACTCTACCTCCCCCCATCTCCCCTGTAACGTGCTGCTGAGGTCCATATCAGGCCATGGGACCAGCCATGCTCCACAGCTCTGGTGGCGTTTTCCTCTACTTGGTCAAAACACAGAGATGGCTCAAGGCTGGCTGGGCTGGGGGCTGCTGTAGCTTGACTAGGGACTGGCTGGCTGGGCTGGGGCTGCTGTAGCTTGACTAGCGACTGGCTGGCTGGGCTGGGGGCTGCTGTAGCTTGACTAGGGACTGGCTGGCTGGGCTGGGGGCTGCTGTAGCTTGACTAGGGACTGGCTGGCTGGGCTGGGGGCTGCTGTAGCTTGACTAGGGACTGGCTGGTTGGGCTGGGGCTGCTGTAGCTTGACTAGGGACTGGCTGGTTGGGCTGGGGCTGCTGTAGCTTGACTAGCGACTGGCTGGCTGGGCTGGGGGCTGCTGTAGCTTGACTAGCGACTGGCTGGCTGGGCTGGGGGCTGCTGTAGCTTGACTAGGGACTGGCTGGCTGGGCTGGGGGCTGCTGTAGCTTGACTAGGGACTGGCTGGCTGGGGGCTGCTGTAGCTTGACTAGGGACTGGCTGGCTGGGCTGGGGGCTGCTGTAGCTTGACTAGGGACTGGCTGGCTGGGCTGGGGGCTGCTGTAGCTTGACTAGGGACTGGCTGGCTGGTCTGCTGTAGCTTAACTTGGGGCTGTCTGGCTTGGGCTGCTATTGCTGGGCTTGGGGTTGTGCTGGCTGGCTGGGATGGGGCTGCTGTAGCTTGACTAGGGACTGGGTGGCTGGGTTGGGGGCTGCTGTAGCTTGACTTGCGGCTGGCTGGGGGCTGCTGTTGCTTGACTTGGGACTGGCTGGCTGGGCTTGGGCAGCTGTTGCCTGAATTGGGGCTGTGTTGGCTGGGCTGGGGGTTCTGCAGCATGACTTGGAGCTGTGTATCTGTGACCTGGGCTGTTGGCTAAGTGAACTGCTGCCTACTCAGTCACTTTCTTGCCCTGCTGCTTCGCTCCAAATGGGAGTAGTTTTCATGTCGGGCTAGCAGGGCTCAGACTCTCCGAATGGAGGAGAAACTAGCTCAGATTAAGTTCGTTTTGAGTGGTCACTCACTAGCCAGGGGCAGGTTGAGGGGTTTAGTTCTAAACCCTGGTGACGGTCAGAGCAGAAATAGCCTGGAGGGGAGAGAACTCAGGTGTTCTCTCATTATTTTGGTCATATAAGGGAATGTTGTCATGCTTCTTGAGCTAGATTTGACAGCCTTGTGTGTGTGTGTTAAATCCCTCCATGCCAAGGGTCAGGTTTAGGGATAATTATCTGACTTGCATTACATAAATACTATTACAAAAAAATGGCATAATTCTATATTCCATTTTTTTAACCTCCTCGGCCATCAACATGGTGTTCAGGTTCACCAAACTTTTTCTATGATTCTGACCCACTGTGACTGACTGACAGGCTGGCTGGTTCACAGTCCCACACACACACACACACACACACACACACACACACACACACACACACACACACACACACACACACACACACACACACACACACACACACACACACACACACACACACACACACACACTCACACTCACACTCACACTCAGAAGCCAGCCTATAAATACTTTCCCAGGTGCTCGCCTTGTTAATGAAGAGCATTTTAATCGAGTGTGTGTCCCACAGCCGCCAATCCTCATGGAACACCAAGCACACACAGCCCAAACGGGGTCATGCATTCCTCTCTGGAGATGTAGGGGGGTTATGAGGCAGAGTTCCAGACTAACTTTTATTCTGGTGGCGCTGGTGCTCCCAACGTTTTCAGTTGATGGCACCAGCACCTGGTTTTTCACCACTGCTCAGCGATAATGACCGGACCTGTGTCTCATATTGTGCCTGCATTCCATACAGAACCTAATGATCACTAGCTGTCTTTTATATTCGCATGCCCTTGCAGAGCTTGACATTCAGGTACATTTGCCACTGGCACACCGGGCCAGTGCCAACTGGAAGCTTTCGCTTGTGGGCTGAGCAAGTAGCCTATAGTCTATAATGACCTACCCTCCATACACAAAGAAATTACATTTTAACTTGACATTATCATTTATATTGATTGTTTGGAGGGAAAAAATTGTGCAAAGATTTTATTTGATCTCAAAAGGGTGTTAAAGATTTAAAGTCACTTTGTAGGGTTCTATAAAATCAGTTTTTATCTTTTGTTTAAATTCAGTTCTCGCTGTTTTATTTTTCCAGGCTTCTGAGTTATCCTCGTTTTTTTTTCAGGTTTTCACTCCCAAAATCACCTTTTTATAGAAAAGACCATTCCATTTCTGTATTTAAGTCCACGACAATGCTTAACCCACATCAGGAGAACAAAAGCAACGTTGGAGGGTGTAGTTTCCCTTTAATTTGTGTAAACTAGCAAGAGACCATTGGTTGGCTAGTTGTGTTTTTACTGTAGGCTACATCTGATGGCAGTTTGCTAAACAAATGTCCTGCGATTGTTACAAATGATCATGAAATCATTCTGCCAGGTAGGCCTACTTTGCAGTCATTTCATTGGGAAGGTTATTTGGGGAATGCCTTTAGAAATGTTCATTCAGCCTCCCAAGTGGCACTGCAGCGCAGTGTTGCGAAGTCACTATAGCCTGGGGTTCGATCCCAAACGGCCGTGACTGGGAGTTCCATAGGGCGGTGCACAATTTAGCAGCATCGTCCGGGTTAGTGGAGGGTTTGGGCGGGGGGCTTTACTTGGCTCATCGTGCTCTAGCAACTCCTTTTGGTGGGCCGGGCGCCTGCAGGCTGACTTTGGTTGTCAGTTGAACGGTGTTTCCTCCGACACATTGCTGCTGGCTTCAGGGTTAAGCGAACAGGTGTTAAGAAGCGCAGTTTGGTGTGTCTTGTTTCGGAAGAGGCATGACTTGACCTTTGATTCTCTCACTCTCGAGCCCGTTGGGGAGTTTCAGCAATGAGACAAAATCTCAATCACAAAAATTGGGGAGAAAAAGGGGGTAAAATTACAACAAAGTTAATTCAAAAAGTGCATGATGACTGAATTGCGCATCGCAAAGATTCAACCAAGACTTCGGACCAACATTTTTGGATACCTGGTTTACTTACTCATTTCTGTTTTGAAAAGCTAATTGTGAACCAAAGACTAATGTGACCAGCTACATTTTCTTTTTTCACTTGCATCCTAGCGACCAATAAAAAAATTCTGTCTTACTGCCAAGTCAAATGGTTGCAAATGCAAGTGTTTGTTTTTTTGTTGTTGCAGTTTTAAGCCTTGTGAGGGTAGAGGTGAAAATGGTCACATTTACAACCCCCTTGTCAGTCCCAAGAGGCCAAGGTTCCGTTCTAGAAGCTCGGTTTTGACTGCTCCTACAGTTTTGCTTCGGTACTGCAGTTTAACTGACGCCCAGCCCAGAAAGATAATTGCCACACAGAGAAATCAGATTAGAAAATTCCTAATAAGCAGCTCTAATTTCCCGGCGGCATCGACGGCCATGGCCTTATTGCCCCCGAATAAAAATTCATGCCTTGCACCCAAAGTGGCCATTGTGCACTTGCACCTAATACAATAATTATTCTTCCCTTCTCCCAGCTGCCAATCACCATGCTCCGAAGCACCTCTCGCTCACATGTCTTTCTCAGATAATTACATTCGTATTAACCAATGCCTGTCACGTGATTGGTTCCTTCTCACTGGCATTGCAGCTCCAAAGGGAGGCAACAAGTGAAGACGGACTCATCAGGGATGCAACCACGGGCCATTCTTATCCGAATTCCGATGTGCATATAACCTGTTATCAGCAGTCTGCTTTATCACAATGCAAATGTCTACCTCTGGATTTGCATACACACACATACATAAATCACTAGTTAGGGCCCTATAAAAACGGAATCCAGACATAAAAGCGGAATAAAAAAACTAACCAATTTTGGATAAATTATTCCGAGGCGCATCAACAAGATGAATATGCCTAATGAACAGCACTAGCCTATGTAAATCTACTATGCTCCATAGTACAAAAGGTGAGACATTATATTGTGCATTAAATAAATATCACAAACACTCTGGGACAGTTGTGGGATGCGACGGAACCACTGTACATACATTTTTGTTGTTTTTTTAAGCAATGAGGCTGATGCAATAGATCAGAAAGTTAAGCTGAAAATGTTGATAAACTATTAGGCTATTTCTTCACATTTATAAAGCACAGCAATGCGCACACGGCTGTAGGCTATAAGCATGAATGTTCCAAAATGCATTTAGCAGCAAAAGTGCACCACACATGCGAGTGGTTTCATATGACAGAGATGAAAATACCCTTCAGAAATGTATACCTCCATTACAACTAAATTGTCATTGTTTAAATTGGTACGCATCATCACCTCTGTGTGCAACAAAAGTTCAACATTCACCTTCTGCTACCATTTCTGTCAGGCAGTTAACGCATACAGTTTGATGCCTACGTTCGATAAATCTAACCTATGAACCAAACAGAATGCAGTGCAACTGCCTCTGCAATGTAATGCTGCGAGGCAAACGCAGCGTTCCATTGGAAATGAATGTACTGCTGGTGTACCAGAATGCAATGATGCTGTCGGTGTGATCGGGGAGTTAGAAAGAGGGAAGACATAAAGATGCAAGGGTTGTTAATGACTAGAATTGTGTCTTTGGCTGCTGGACAACAAAAGTTGAGAACATGAGACACTGGTTTCAATGGCATATGAGGAAGTGTTTATTAAAGAATCCCCTTTACATTCCTATGGTCAGAACATGGTAAGACATGCCTCATAAAATGATAAACTTCCAGGTTTTAACCTTTTGCGTTTATGGTTAAGTAGTTTCAAAATGTTGACTGCCTCCATTCAGATTGCAAGGTGGGTGATGTTGAAGTGCACAGCAGACACTGGCCTTTCTTTCCTATCGGAACGAACAGTCCCTCAGGTATGTGGACAGAATCAAGCCTTTAGATAGTAGTAATGATCAAACTTTATACATATCAAACATGACTGGCGTTTAGCCTATATCTATGTAATTAAAAGTCTCATTTAAAGTTTGGCTACATTTTCAGGCTATCACATGCACTTCGACATGTCGGCTAATTATTTCTGTACTACATAAATTATGTTACGAAAAACATGTGTTTCAGTTTTCAAATTGATTTAAATTGACTATTTTGGTTAATGGCCTAGGTGCCCTGGCAGTTGGCCTAGGTGCCCTGGCAGTTGGCCTAGGTGCCCTGGCAGTTGGCCTTGGTGCCCTGGCAGATGGCCTTGGTGCCCTGGCAGTTGGCCTAGGTGCCCTGGCAGTTGGCCTAGGTGCCCTGGCAGTTGGCCTAGGTGCCCTGGCAGTTGGCCTAGGTGCCCTGGCAGATGGCCTTGGTGCCCTGGCACATTGGGCTCCTCTTGAAGGCCAAATGGCCTTGCCCCTAAGAAATTCCAGTCCTGCTAATAAGACCCTTTAGTCATCACATTTGTGCCCCAAAAAATCGGAATTAGTCAAATAATTGTAGAAGATGCCGAAAATTAAAAAATAAATAAACCTAACTTAATTTGTCACTCACAGCCAAAGATGTTAACATTTTTATATTCATCCAATGTCTGCCATATTTTTGGATAAGGTGATGACGTTGTTGTGGCTGCTGCTCCCTGTGCGCACTGAGTGGTAGTGCACATGTGATGCTGGTCTGTATAAACCGAGTGCAACCCTGATATAGACAGACGGTCCATGAATTGGCGAACGTGAGTAGAGTACCTTGAAAACAACAGGGTGGTCATCTTGGACGCAGAATCCAGTTCTTATACCCCAGTGGTCAGACCCCCCCCCCCCACGCCTCTTTCTCCCCCTCTGTATCCCTATTTCTCTGAAAGCACCCCCCATCACTCCTTTCTGTCTCTTTATATCCCCTCCCTTCCCACTGGTGATGTCAGAATGGAACTGATACACTGGTACATATGTTTGTTCCTCCTTCTTACCCTAAGCTTGGGGATAAGGGGTGTGTGTGTGTGTTTTTTAGGTAGGCCAACTAAGGGAAGTGGGGCTTCACAGCGTAGGTAACATTGACTGGCCTGGGGCTGACCACAGGATCTCTATAACCACAGTTAGTAGGCAGGCTCCTGTCTCTTCGCTCCAAATGTCTCCGTGTTAACTATGATTAGCTGAATAGTCCTTTATTTCTTCTCCTTTCTGAAGTAGTACACACACATCTATGTTTCCACAACAGGTTCAGGGTACAACAAAACCATCATGGGGGAAAACAAATAGGAAAATAGCCAGACGCTAAGTAGTAGTTGTGTTTTTTGTTAGGTGCGAGGCTTTGCAGACGGAGCTTGGGCAGCATGGACACGGTCTATGATCACGTTCCCATCCCACAGTGGGGAAGTGCTGAAGTGAACTACACAGATAATCAACCACAGCTCACCACTGGTTAACCTCACCTAACCTGTTATCAGCAGTCTGCTTTACCACAATGCAAATGTCTACCTCTGGATTTGCATACACACTTATGTATATATATATACACACACACAAATCACTAGGTAGGGCCCTATAAAAACGGAATCCAGACATAGAAACAGAATTGAAAAAATGATTGAACTTATTAGAAAAGTATTTAAATTGCACTGAACTGTCAGCAGAGGAAATCCATTCTGAGATATTACAGGTTGTGTCTGCATGTGCAGACTTTGGTCTGGTTTGTTGGGGTTCCTTTTTTAAAATTTGTTTCTAAATCGGAAATCTATTACGTACAGTACCAGTCAAAGGTTTGGACACACCTACTCATTCAAGGGTTTTTCTTTGTTTTTACTATTTTCCACATTGTAGAATAATAATGAAGACATCAAAACTAGGAAATAACACATGGAATCATGTAGTAACCAAAAGTTTTAAACAAATCAAAATATATTTTAGATTCTAGAAAGTAGCCACCCGTTGCCTTGATGACAGCTTTGCACACACTTGGCATTCTCTCAACCAACTTCACCTAGAATGATTTTCCAACAGTCTTGAAGGAGTTCCCTCACATGCTGAGCTCTTGTTGGCTGCTTTTCCTTCACTCTGTGGACCAACTCATCCCAAACCATCTCAACTGGGTTGAGGTCACATGGTTGTGGATACCAGGTCATCTGATGCAGCACTCCATCACTCTCCTTCTTGGTCAAATAGTTCTTACACAGCCTATTGGTGTGTTGAGCCAACAAATGATAGTCCCAGTAATTGCAAACCAGAAGGGATGGCGTATCTTTGCTGAATGCTGTGTGCCTTGATTTAAAAAAAATAAAACACAGTGCCACCAGCAAAGCACCCCCACACCACCACCACCATGCTTCACTGTGGGAACCTCACATGCGGAGATCATCCGTTCACCTACTCTGCGTCTCACAAAGACATGGCGGATGGAACCAAAAATCTCCAATTTGTACTGATCAGATGAGATGTCTGTTACTTGAACTCTGTGAAGCATTCATTTGGGCTGCAATCTGAGGTGCAGTTAACTCTAATGAACTTATCCTCTACAGCAGAGGTAACTCTGGGTCTTCCTTTCCTGCGGTGGTCCTTATGAGAGCCAGTTTCATCATAGCGCTTGATGGGTTTTTGCGACTGCACCCTACCTGCACCCTATCTTGTCACAACACAACTAATTGTGTCAAACGCATTAAGAAGGAAAGAAATTCCACAAATGAACTTTTAACAAGACACCCGTTGAAATGCATTCCAGATGATTACCTTGTGAAATTGGTTGAGAGATTGGCAAGAGTATGCAAAGCTGTCATCAAGGCAAATGGTGTGTGCCTTGAATTCTAAAATATATAAAATATATTTTGATTTGAACAACTTTTGGTTATTACATGATTCTTATGTGTTATATCATAGTTTTGATTTCTTCACAATTATTCTACAACGTAGAAAATAATTAAAATAAAGAAAAACCCTTGAATGCGTAGGTGTGTCCAAACTTTTGACTGGTGTGTGTGTGTGTGTGTGTGTGTGTGTGTGTACACACACGCACTACTCAAGTTCAAAACAACCTCCAGATTTGTTTTGCTGACCGCGTTCTTTCTGTTTCCCTGAAGAATTGTATGTTTAAAAAACACGTTCAACATTTTTGTGCATTTACCACATTTTTCCAATGTAGTGTTTAGTGTCCGCTAAAAATCAGTGCTGTATGTGTGTTTCTGTTTGCTGAGGTATTTGCGCAAGGTTCCTCTATTACTCTGCTCTCTTGCCACCATCATATCTGATACCACATACACCCCTCTTTTTACCAGACGTGTGTGTGTGTGTGTGTGTGTGTGTGTGTGTGTGTGTGTGTGTGTGTGTGTGTGTGTGTGTGTGCTGTGTTTCTCACCCTGCGCTGTAGCCTCGTGGGCGTTTTTCTAAGCGCTGATGTCTTTCTCGCGCTGCTGCCTGGAAAGACCCAAGTAGTGTCAGCTAGTAAAAGGTGTGTTGAGTGTATATGTAAGCGTTGCTCTGGTTCTCTCTCTCGCTCTCTCTCGCTCTCTCGCTCGCTCGACTGGGAAGGAAAGCGTTATCAAACCCAGTAGTGTGGTCTATTAAAAGGTGACCTCTGTTTTTCTAGGTTGCCACCAAAAAAGAATGGACAGATTCTAGTTCTGAATATCCCAAATGCTTGACAGGGAGGTGGATGAGAGAGTGAGGGATGGGAGAGAGGGAGGTGGATGAGAGAGTGAGGGATGGGAGGGGGGAAGGGGGAGGTGGATGAGAGAGTGAGGGATGGGAGAGGGGAAGGGGGAGGTGGATGAGAGAGTGAGGGATGGGAGAGGGGAAGGGGGAGGTGGATGAGAGAGTGAGGGATGGGAGAGGGGGAGGTGGATGAGAGTGAGGAATGGGAGAGGGGAAGGGGGAGGTGGATGAGAGAGTGAGGGATGGGAGAGGGGAAGGGGGAGGTGGATGAGAGAGTGAGGGACGGGAGAGGCGAAGGGAAGAGAGAGGAAGGGGGAGGTGGATGGTGGAGATGGTGGAGATGGTTTCCAGCCTCAGGGAGGAAGACAACGATTAGGGCATGAGAGGAGAGATGGAGTAAGGGTGAGGCTGGGTGAAGAGAAGGGGGGGGGGGCTGGGGGAGAGGAGGGAGACAGAGGCTGGTAGTGTGCTCTAGAGGAGAGATGGAGTAAGGGTGAGGCTGGGTGAAGAGAAGTGGGGGTGGGCTGGGGGAGAGGAGGGAGACAGAGGATGGTAGTGTGCTCTAGAGGAGAGATGGAGTAAGGGTGAGGCTGGGTGAAGAGAAGGGGAGGTGGGGGTGGACTGGTGGAGAGGAGGGAGACAGAGGCTGGTAGTGTGCTCTAGAGGAGAGGAAGCGACAGAACAGAAGCGAGATGGAGGGAGAGATCCTATGACAGGGTCACGAGAAATAAATCAGACCTCAGACTGATCTTTCACTGAGGACACGGGCTGTGTTCCAGTACTGTAACACAGCCTCTTCTCTCCTTGGGCAATGTCCCAATACTGTTACATCCTCTTCTCTCTTTGGGCTGCATCCCAATACTGTGAAGAGGAAATACAAAACTGACCTTACGTCTTTTATATATTATACGGTACCAGTCAAAAGTTTGGACACATCTACTCATTCCAGGGGTTTTCTTTATTTTTACTATTTTCTACATTGTCGAATAATAGTGAAGACATCAAAACTCTGAAATAACACATGGAATCATGTAGTAACCAAAAATGTGTTAAACAAATCAAAATCTATTTTATATTTGATATTGTTCAAAGTAGCCACCCTTTGCCTTGACAGCTTTGCACACTCTTGGCATTCTCTCAACCTGCTTCATGAGGTAATCACCTGGAATGCAATTAGCAAGTGTGCCTTGTTAAAAGTTTGTTTGTGGAATTTCTTTCCTTAATGTGTTTGAGCCAATCAGTTGCATTGTGACAAGGTAGGGGTGGTATACAGAAGATATCCCTATTTGGTAAAAGACCAAGTCCATATTATGGCAAGAACAGCTCAAAAAAAGCAAAGAGAAATGACAGTCCATCATTACTTTAAGACATGTTCCCGATCAGTCAATCGGGAACATTTCAAGAACTTTGAAAGTTTCTTTAAGTGCAGTCACAAAAACCATCAAGCTCTATGATGAAACTGGCTCTCATGAGGACCTTCACAGGAAAGGAAGACCCAAATTTACCTCTGCAGGAGAGGCTAAGTTCATTAACTGCACCTCAGATTGCAGCCCAAATAAATGCTTCACAGAGTTCAAGTAACAGACACATCTCAACATCCACTGTTCAGAGGAGACTTCATGGTCAAATTGCTGCAAAGAAACCACTACTAAAGGACACCAATAAGTAGAAGAGACTTGAATGGGCTAAGAAACACGAGCAATGGACATTACACCAGTGGAAATCTGTCCTTTGGTCTGATGAGTCCAAACTGTCTTTGTGAGACGCAGAGTAGGTGAACGGATGATCTCCGAATGTGTGGTTCCCACCATGGAGGAGAAGGTGTGATGGTGTGGGGGTGCTCTGCTGTTGACACGGTCTGTGACTTGTTTAGAATTCAAGGCACACTGAACCAGCATGGCAACCACAGCATTCTGCAGCGATCCGCCATCCCATCTGGTTTGCGTTTAGTGAGACTATCATTTGTTTTTCAACAGGACAATGACCCAAAACACACCTCCAGGCTGTGTAAGGGCTATTTGAACAAGAAGGAGAGTGATGAGTGCTGCATCAGATGACCTGGCCTCCACAACCACCTGACCTCAACCCAGTTGAGATGGTTTGAGATGAGTAGGGCTGCAGAGTTAAGGAAAAGCAGCCAACAAGCTGAGCAGCTTATGTGGGAACTCCTTCAAGACTGTTGGAAAAGGAAAGAAATTCCACCGGTTAACTTTTAACAAGGCACACCTGTTAGATGAAATGCATTCCAGGTGACTACCTCGTGAAGCTGGTTGAGAGAATGCCAAGAGTTTGCAAAGCTGACATCAAGGCAAAGGGTGGCTACATTGAAGAATCTAAATTATATTTTGATTTTAACACTTTTTTTTTGGTGACTACATGATTCCATATGTGTTATTTCATAGTTTTGATGTCTTCACTATTATTCTACAATGTAGAAAATATAAAAAATAAAGAAAACCCTTAAATGAGTAGGCGTGTCCAAACTTTTGACTGGTAATGTATATATTTTTTATTTAACCTTCTTAGTTAAGTAGGCAAGTCATTTAAGAACAAATTCTTATTCCCAATGATGGCCTACCAAAAGGCCTCCTACGGGGGCGAGGGCTGGGTTTAAAAACATAATACAAAGCACACATCACGACAAGAGACACCACAACGCTACATGAAGAGAGACAAAAGACAACACCATAGCATGGCAGCAACAGACAACACAGCATGGTAGCGACACCACATGACAACAACATGGTAGCATCACAACATGGCAGCAGCGCAACTGTTGTCCAGGAACAACTTCATCCTCCTCCTCAGTGTTGTATCAGACTGAAGAGAGGAGCAGGGCCCTTCTACATAGCAGCAGAGAGAGATGGAGAGAGAGCCTGAGGCACAGTTATATTTACTATCCGCTAGGAAAGAAAGAGGAACAACTGCAGGGGGAGAGAATAGGGGTTTCCATGGCAACCGAGATATGGCTGCTCTTCACAAACCTTGAATGTAGGTGTTGGTGTTTCTTTTCTCCAGCTCTTTCAGTTTGCAGATATAGCAGATCTCTGTTTAGGGATTGACATGGCAGTAGCCTGGTGGTAGCCTGCCTCAGGGTATATGTGTATATGAGAAATATGGGTTATCAGCAGCCCCCTTGGCTAGTGAGGGTTTAGCCAGCGAGCTGAAGTAAATCTAGCTAAAACGGTTACTTTGCCAAATGTGTGTGTTGTGAATTTTCATAAAACCATTGCATCAGAAAGTGAATTTCTGATTTGGACGAGTTCAGATGGTACCTCGCCGTTTCTTTCCATCTCATGCGTGCTAGACACGACCCCGGTGAGGACAGTTGGTGACATAAATCAATTAATTAACAGGGAGAACAGAGAAGCAGCGGTAATATGGACCTGTAGGCCTGGAGGGGAACACCACTCCTTTAAAAGACAAGCGGCTCAAGTTGTTTAATCTCACTCAATGATATGGCTGTTATTGTCTTCCATACCCCCCCCCCCCTCACTCACAGATGGATGTAGTATTGGGACAAAGAACCTTTGACATATCTGAGAGCATAAACAGTTTAGCGTAATCAATTAGGCCTGTTCCCAGTACTGTTTTGTAGTGCATGGTGTCTGGCTGGGCCCTGGAGAGGCTTGTGTTTGCTAAAGGAGATGAGGGTATGGCTGGGTCCCGCGTTTCTGCTGGAAAGACAAGGGTCTACTTCTGGCAGTCAGGTCATGTGACAGTTTTGTTTGAACCAATCCCCTGCCTCCCCTGGATTATATACGGAACAAAAATAGAAACGCAACATGCAAAAATTTAATTGATTTTTACTGAGTTACAGTTTTAGGAATTCAGTCAATTAAAATAAATAAAATAGGCCCTAATCTATGGATTTCACGACTTGGAATACAGATGTGCATCTGTTGGTCACAGATACCTTTAAAAAACAAAATGGGACTCGCAGTAGTCCACAGGATCTCGTCACTGTATTTTTGTGCATTCAAATTGCCATCAATTTGAAATTCATTCTCTAAAACGATGTTTGTAGAGAAATCAACATTCAATTCTGGCAACAGCTCTGGTGGATATTCCTGCAGTCAGCATGCCAATTGCACACTCCTCAACCTGAGACATCTGTGGCATTGTGTTGTGACAAAACTTCACGTTATAAATTGGACTTTTTTTATTGTCCCCAGCACAAGGTGCACCTCTTTAATGTTTAATCAGCTTGTTGATGGATGGATTATTTTGGCAAAGGAAAAAAACTCACTAACAGGGATGGAAACAAATTTGTGCACAACATTTGAGCGAGAGTTTTTGTGTGTATGGAACATTTCTGGGATATTTCAGCCCATGAAATATGGGACCAACACTTTACATGTTTTCTTTTTTTGTTCAGTGTATGTCATTGGTTGGATGGAGCCTCATTTGAACCCATTCCTCTGTTTACGATTGTTACTCTTCTCACGGGAGTGCACTCATTCATTCCTCTTCATGGATTGGAAAGGACTGGTGAAAGAAGGAATGTGAAGGCAGTGGAAACTCCCTGTAGCCCATACCTACACCAAGCCAATGATTTAAATTCATGAGGTGGGAGTGAGTAAGTACTATTTTATGGAAACTGTGAGGGGAGTCTAACTAGTTGGTCGTACAGTAGTAGGATTTTATAGTAACCCCAAACCGTCCTATGCTTTGTAGTTGACCATGGGGGTGAAACGAGCCACTGTGTGAATGGATACTGCAGTGCGGGCTGGGTTGAATGGTGCTTTGGGTGGTTCTGGTGGGGGTGTCGGTCTGAGGAGGAGGACATGGCTGTGGCGATCTGACAATCATCTGGTTCCTTCTGGTGGAAGCTGTCTGCTGTTGTCGTAGCTGTTTGTGTTAAGGAACGACACTGTTGAAACGGATCTCACTGGATTCACCCTGGCACTCACAACTCTCGCTCTCACTCGCTCCGTCTCGCCCGCTTGCTCTCTCTCACCCGCTCGCTCTCTGGCTCGCCCGCTCGCTCTCTCTCACCCGCTCGCTCTCTCTCGCCCGCTCGCTCTCTGGCTCGCCCGCTCGCTCTCTGGCTCGCCCGCTCGCTCTCTGGCTCGCCCGCTTGCTCTCTCTCACCCGCTCGCTAGCTCTCTGGCTCACCCGCTCGCTCTCTGGCTCGCCTGCTTCTCTGGCTCACCTGCTTGCTCTCTGGCTCGCCCGCTTGCTCAATGGCTCACCCGCTCGCTCTCTGGCTCGCCCGCTCGCTCTCTCTCACCCGCTCGCCCGCTTGCTAGCTCTCTGGCTCGCACGCTCGCTCTCTGGCTCGCCCGCTCGCTCTCTGGCTCGCCCGCTTGCTCTCTGGCTCACCCTCGCTCGCTCTCTGGCTCGCCCGCTCGCTCTCTGGCTCGCCCGCTCGCTCTCTGGCTCACCTGCTCGCTCTCTGGCTCGCCCGCTCGCTCTCTGGCTCACCCGCTCGCTCTCTGTCTCGCTCGCTCTCTGTCTGGCTCGCTCTCTGTCTGGCTCGCTCTCTGGCTCGCTCTCTGGCTCGCCCGCTCGCTCTCTGGCTCGCTCTCTGACTCGCTCTCTGGCTCGCCCGCTTGCTCTCTCTCACCCACTCGCTCTCTGGCTCGCCCGCTCGCTCTCTGGCTCGCCCGCTCGCTCAATCTGGCTCGCCCGCTTGCTCTCTCTCACCCGCTCGCTCTCTGGCTCGCCCGCTCGCTCTCTGGCTCGCCCGCTCGCTCAATGGCTCGCCCGCTTGCTCTCTGGCTCGCCCGCTTGCTCTCTGGCTCGCCCGCTCGCTCTCTGGCTCGCCCGCTCGCTCTCTGTCTCGCTCTCCGTCTCGCCCGCTCGCTCTCTGTCTCGCTCTCCGTCTCGCCCGCTCGCTCTCTGTCTCGCTCTCTGTCTCGCTCTCTGTCTCGCCCGCTTGCTCTCTGTCTCTCGCTCTCTGTCTCGCCCTGTCTCGCTCTCTGTCTCGCTCTCTGTCTCGCTCTCTGTCTCTGCTCGCTCTCTGTCTCGCTCGCTCTCTGTCTCGCTCTTGCTCTCTGTCTCGCTCGCTCTCTGTCTTGCTCGCTCTCTGTCTTGCTCGCTCTCTGTCTTGCTCTCTCTGTCTTGCTCGCTCTCTGTCTCGCTCTCTGTCTCGCTCTCTGTCTCGCTCTCTGTCTTGCTCGCTCTCTTGCTCGCTCTCTGTCTCGCTCTCTGTCTCGCTCTCTGTCTCGCTCTCTGGCTTGCCCGCTCGCTCTCTGTCTTGCTCTCTGTCTTGCTCTCTGTCTTGCTCGCTCTCTGGCTCGCTCTCTGGCTGTCTCTCTGGCTCGCTCTCTGGCTCGCCCGCTCGCTCTCTGTCTCGCTCTCTGTCTCGCTCTCTGTCTCGCTCTCTGTCTCGCTCTCTGTCTCGCTCTCTGTCTCGCTCTCTGGCTCGCTCTCTGGCTCGCTCTCTGGCTCGCTCTCTGGCTCGCACGCTCGCTCTCTGGCTCGCTCTGTCTCGCTCTCTGGCTTGCTCGTTGTCTCTCTGGCTCGCTCGCTGTCTCTCTGCTCGCTCGCTGTCTCTGTGGCTCGCTCTCGCTCTCTGTCTCGCTCTCTGGCTCGCTCTGTCTCTCTGGCTCGCTCTCTGTCTCGCTCTCTGTCTCGCTCGCTCGCTGTCTCTCTGGCTCGCTCGTCTGCTCTCTGTCTCGCTCGTTGTCTCTCTGGCTCGCTTCTGGCTCGCCTCTGTCTCGCTCTCTCTGCTTGCTCTCTGGCTCGCTCTCTGTCTCGCTCTCTGTCTCGCTCTCTGTCTTGCTCGCTCTCTGGCTCGCTCTCTGTCTTGCTCGCTCTCTGGCTCGCTCTCTGTCTCGCTCTCTGGCTCGCTCTCTGGCTCGCCCGCTCGCTCTCTGTCTCGCTCTCTGTCTCGCTCTCTGTCTCGCTCTCTGTCTCGCTCGCTCTCTGTCTCGCTCTCTGTCTTGCTCTCTGTCTTGCTCGCTCTCTGGCTCGCTCTCTGGCTCGCTCTCTGTCTCGCTCTCTGTCTCGCTCGCTCTGTCTCGCTCTCTGTCTTGCGCTCTCTGTCTTGCTCGCTCTCTGTCTCGCTCTCTGTCTTGCTCGCTCTCTGTCTTGCTCGCTCTCTGTCTCGCTCTCTGGCTCGCTCGCTCGCTCTCTGGCTCGCTCTGTCTCGCTCTCTGGCTTGCTCGTTGTCTCTCTGGCTCGCTCGTTGTCTCTCTGGCTCGCTCGCTGTCTCTCTGGCTCGCTCGCTGTCTCTCTGGCTCGCTCGCTGTCTCTCTGGCTCGCTCGCTGTCTCTCTGGCTCGCTCGTTGTCTCTCTGGCTCGCTCTCTGGCTCGCCCGCTTGCTCTCTCTCACCCGCTCGCTCTCTGGCTCGCCCGCTCGCTCAATGGCTCGCCCGCTTGCTCTCTCTCACCCGCTCGCTTTCTGGCTTGCCCGCTCGCTCAATCGCTCACCCGCTTGCTCTCTGGCTCGCCCGCTCGCTCTCTGTCTCGCTCTCTCTCTGGCTCGCCCGCTCGCTCTCTCTGCTCGCCCGCTTGCGCTCTCTGTCTTGCTCGCTCTCTCTTCTCGCTCTCTGTCTTGCTCGCTCTCTGTCTTGCTCGCTCTCTGTCTTGCTCGCTCTCTGGCTCGCCCGCTCGCTCTCTGGCTCGCTTGCTCTGTCTCTCTGTCTCGCTCTGTCTCGCTCTCTGCTCGCTCTCTGTCTCGCCCGCTCGCTCTCTGTCTCGCTCTGTCTCTCTGGCTCTGTCTGCTCTCTGGCTCTGCTCGCTGTCTCTCTGTCGCTCACTGCTCTCTGGCTCGCTCTCTGGCTCGCTCTCCGTCTCGCCCGCTCGCTCTGTCTTGCTCGCTCTCTGTCTTGCTCGCTCTCTGTCTTGCTCGCTCTCTGTCTCGCTCTCTGGCTCGCTGTCTCTCTGGCTCGCCCGCTCGCTCTCTGGCTCGCTCGCTGTCTCACTGGCTCGCTCGCTGTCTCACTCTGTCTGGCTTTGTATACTATCCTCTCCAGTGATGTATTGAAGGTGTGATGTAATTTACACACTTTTTAAATGTTATTTTATGAATAGCATTTACACACCTATCCAGCTAAATTAGCTCACCTGTTGCACAGCACAGGGTGTCGGATGCATTTGCTGTTTGTTTGGTTTGTGTTTCGGATTATTTTGTGCCAAATAGAAATTAATGGTACAAAATGTGTCATTTTAGAGTCACTATTTTAGAAAATAATGTTTCTTACACTTCTACATTAAATGTGGATGCTACCATGATTACTGATAGTCCTGAATGAATAATGATAAGTGAGAAAGTTAGAGGCAGAAATATCATACCCCCCTAAAACATGCTAATCTCTCACCATTACAATAACAGGGGAGATTAGCATGTTTTAGGGGGGTATGATATTTCTGCCTCTAACTTTCTCACTTATCATTATTCATTCAGGACTATCAGTAATCATGGTAGCATCCACATTTAATGTAGAAGTGTAAGAAACATTATTTTCTGAAAAAGTGACTCTAAAATGACACAATACATTATTTTGTGCCCAATAAAAATGAATGGTGAATCATCTGAAACACAACCAAAACAAACAACAAATGCATCAAACACATTTGTACAGTCACAAGCTTCATGTAATCGCTGCATTCTAGGGTTATGGGACCAAATGCAAAAATGTTGACTACTTTAATACACAGGTGAATTTGTCCCAATATTTTTGGTCCCCTAAAATGGGGGGGGGACTATGTACAAAAATAGTTGTAATTTCTAAACACACAATATGGATGAAAATACCCTCAAAGTTGACAGTCTGCACTTTGACCTAGTAGTCATTGTGTCATTTCAAATCCAATGTGAGTCAAAACAAGTACTTCTAGAGCTCAATGTAGGTGTGTGTGTCCAGGTACAGGAGAGAGTGGTGCTAACAGTGTGTGTTCAGGTACAGGAGAGAGTGGTGCTGTATTCAGGTACAGAGAGAGTGGTGCTAACAGTGGGTGTTCAGGTACAGGAGAGAGTGGTGCTAACAGTGGTTGTTCAGGTACAGGAGAGAGTGGTGCTAACAGTGGGTGTTCAGGTACAGGAGAGAGTGGTGCTAACAGTGGGTGTTCAGGTACGGAGAGAGTGGTGCTAACAGTGTGTGTCCAGGTACTGGTGCTAACAGTGGGTGTTCAGGTACAGGAGAGAGTGGTGCTAACAGTGGGTGTCCAGGTACAGGAGAGAGTGGTGCTAACAGTGGGTGTTCAGGTACAGGAGAGAGTGGTGCTAACAGTGGGTGTTCAGGTACAGGAGAGAGTGGTGCTAACAGTGGGTGTTCAGGTACAGGAGAGAGTGGTGCTCGCCAGGTACAGGAGAGAGTGGTGCTAACAGTGTGTGTCCAGGTACAGGAGAGAGTGGTGCTAACAGTGTGTGTTCAGGTACAGGAGAGAGTGGTCCTAACAGTGTGTGTTCAGGTACAGGAGAGAGTGGTGCTAACAGTGGGTGTTCTATGTGTGTTCAGGTACAGGAGAGAGTGGTGCTAACAGTGGGTGTTCTACAGGAGAGAGTGGTGCTAACAGTGTGTGTCCAGGTACAGGAGAGAGTGGTGCTAACAGTGTGTGTTCAGGTACAGGAGAGAGTGGTGCTAACAGTGTGTGTTCAGGGACAGGAGAGAGTGGTGCTAACAGTGTGTGTCCAGGTACAGGAGAGAGTGGTGCTAACAGTGGTGTTCAGGTACAGGAGAGAGTGGTCCTAACAGTGTGTGTTCAGGTACAGGAGAGAGTGGTGCTAACAGTGGGTGTTCTATGTGTGTTCAGGTACAGGAGAGAGTGGTGCTAACAGTGGGTGTTCGGTACAGGAGAGAGTGGTGCTAACAGTGTGTGTCCAGGTACAGGAGAGAGTGGTGCTAACAGTGTGTGTCCAGGTACAGGAGAGAGTGGTGCTAACAGTGTGTGTTCAGGTACAGGAGAGAGTGGTGCTAACAGTGTGTGTTCAGGTACAGGAGAGAGTGGTGCTAACAGTGTGTGTTCAGGTACAGGAGAGAGTGGTGCTAACAGTGGGTGTTCAGGTACAGGAGAGAGTGGCTAACAGTGTGTGTCCAGGTACAGGAGAGAGTGGTGCTAACAGTGTGTGTCCAGGTACAGGAGAGAGTGGTGCTAACAGTGTGTGTTCAGGTACAGGAGAGAGTGGTCCTAACAGTGTGTGTTCAGGTACAGGAGAGAGTGGTGCTAACAGTGGGTGTTCTATGTGTGTTCAGGTACAGGAGAGAGTGGTGCTAACAGTGGGTGTTCGGGTACAGGAGAGAGTGGTGCTAACAGTGTGTGTCCAGGTACAGGAGAGAGTGGTGCTAACAGTGGGTTTACAGGTACAGGAGAGAGTGATGCTAACAGTGGGTATTCAGGTATAGGAGAGAGGGGTGCTAACAGTGGGTATTCAGGTACAGGAGAGAGTGGTGCTAACAGTGTGTGTCCAGGTACAGGAGAGAGTGGTGCTAACAGTGTGTGTTCAGGGACAGGAGAGAGTGGTGCTAACAGTGGGTGTTCAGGTACAGGAGAGAGTGGTCTTAACAGTGGGTGTTCAGGTACAGGAGAGAGTGGTGCTAACAGTGGGTGTTCAGGTACAGGAGAGAGTGGTGCTAACAGTGGGTGTTCCAGGAGAGAGTGGTCCTAACTGGGTGTTCAGGTACAGGAGAGAGTGGTGCTAACAGTGGGTGTTCAGGTACAGGAGAGAGTGGTGCTAACAGTGGGTGTTCAGGTACAGGAGAGAGTGGTGCTAACAGTGGGTGTTCAGGTATAGGAGAGAGTGGTCCTAACAGTGTGTGTCCAGGTACAGGAGAGAGTGGTGCTAACAGTGTGTGTCCAGGTACAGGAGAGAGTGGTGCTAACAGTGTGTGTCCAGGTACAGGAGAGAGTGGTGCTAACAGTGTGTGTTCAGGTACAGGAGAGAGTGGTGCTAACAGTGGGTGTTCAGGTACAGGAGAGAGTGTCCTAACAGTGTGTGTCCAGGTACAGGAGAGAGTGGTGCTAACAGTGGGTGTTCAGGTACAGGAGAGAGTGGTGCTAACAGTGTGTGTTCAGGTACAGGAGAGAGTGGTCCTAACAGTGGGTGTTCAGGTACAGGAGAGAGTGGTGCTAACAGTGGGTGTTCTATGTGTGTTCAGGTACAGGAGAGAGTGGTGCTAACAGTGGGTGTTCGGGTACAGGAGAGAGTGGTGCTAACAGTGTGTGTCCAGGTACAGGAGAGAGTGGTGCTAACAGTGTGTGTTCAGGTACAGGAGAGAGTGGTGCTAACAGTGTGTGTCCAGGTACAGGAGAGAGTGGTGCTAACAGTGTGTGTTCAGGGACAGGAGAGAGTGGTGCTAACAGTGGGTGTTCAGGTACAGGAGAGAGTGGTCTTAACAGTGGGTGTTCAGGTACAGGAGAGAGTGGTGCTAACAGTGGGTGTTCAGGTACAGGAGAGAGTGGTGCTAACAGTGGGTGTTCAGGTACAGGAGAGAGTGGTGCTAACAGTAGGTGTTCAGGTACAGGAGAGAGTGGTGCTAACAGTGGGTGTTGAGGTACAGGAGAGAGTGGTGCTAACAGTGGGTGTTCAGGTACAGGAGAGAGTGGTGCTAACAGTGGGTGTTCTATAGGAGCCAGGTACAGGAGAGCTCAGTGTGTGTCCAGGTACAGGAGAGAGTGGTGCTAACAGTGTGTGTCCAGGTACAGGAGATAGTGGTGGTAACAGTGTGTGTTCAGGTACAGGAGAGAGTGGTGCTAACAGTGGGAGTTCAGGTACAGGAGAGAGTGGTCTAACAGTGTGTGTCCAGGTACAGGAGAGAGTGGTGCTAACAGTGTGTGTTCAGGTACAGGAGAGAGTGGTGCTAACAGTGGGTGTTCTATGTGTGTTCAGGTACAGGAGAGAGTGGTGCTAACAGTGGGTGTTCGGGTACAGGAGAGAGTGGTGCTATGTCAGTGTGTGTCCGGGTACAGGAGAGAGTGGTGCTAACAGTGTGTGTTCAGGTACAGGAGAGAGTGGTGCTAACAGTGTGTGTCCAGGTACAGGAGAGAGTGGTGCTAACAGTGTGTGTCCAGGTACAGGAGAGAGTGGTGCTAACAGTGTGTGTTCAGGTACAGGAGAGAGTGGTCTAACAGTGTGTGTTCAGGTACAGGAGAGAGTGGTGCTAACAGTGGGTGTTCTATGTGTGTTCAGGTACAGGAGAGAGTGGTGCTAACAGTGGGTGTTCTCAGGAGAGAGTGGTGCTAACAGTGTGTGTCCAGGTACAGGAGAGAGTGGTGCTAACAGTGTGTGTTCAGGTACAGGAGAGAGTGGTGCTAACAGTGTGTGTTCAGGTACAGGAGAGAGTGGTGCTAACAGTGTGTGTTCAGGGACAGGAGAGAGTGGTGCTAACAGTGTGTGTCCAGGTACAGGAGAGAGTGGTGCTAACAGTGTGTGTTCAGGGACAGAGAGAGTGGTGCTAACAGTGGGTGTTCAGGTACAGGAGAGAGTGGTGCTAACAGTGTGTGTCCAGGTACAGGAGAGAGTGGTGCTAACAGTGTGTGTCCAGGTACAGGAGAGAGTGGTGCTAACAGTGTGTGTTCAGGTACAGGAGAGAGTGGTCCTAACAGTGTGTGTTCAGGTACAGGAGAGAGTGGTGCTAACAGTGGGTGTTCTATGTGTGTTCAGGTACAGGAGAGAGTGGTGCTAACAGTGGGTGTCCAGGTACAGGAGAGAGTGGTGCTAACAGTGGGTGTTCAGGTACAGGAGAGAGTGGTGCTAACAGTGGGTTTACAGGTACAGGAGAGAGTGGTGCTAACAGTGGGTATTCAGGTATAGGAGAGAGGGGTGCTAACAGTGGGTATTCTGGTACAGGAGAGAGTGGTGCTAACAGTGGTTGTTCAGGTACAGGAGAGAGTGGTGCTAACAGTGGGTGTTCAGGGACAGGAGAGAGTGGTGCTAACAGTGGGTGTTCAGTTACAGGAGAGAGTGGTCTTAACAGTGGGTGTTCAGGTACAGGAGAGAGTGGTGCTAACAGTGGGTGTTCAGGTACAGGAGAGAGTGGTGCTAACAGTGGGTGTTCAGGTATAGGAGAGAGTGGTCCTAACAGTGTGTGTCCAGGTACAGGAGAGAGTGGTGCTAACAGTGTGTGTCCAGGTACAGGAGAGAGTGGTGCTAACAGTGTGTGTCCAGTTACAGGAGAGAGTGGTGCTAACAGTGTGTGTTCAGGTACAGGAGAGAGTGGTGCTAACAGTGGGTGTTCAGGTACAGGAGAGAGTGGTCCTAACAGTGTGTGTCCAGGTACAGGAGAGAGTGGTGCTAACAGTGGGTGTTCAGGTACAGGAGAGAGTGGTGCTAACAGTGTGTGTTCAGGTACAGGAGAGAGTGGTCCTAACAGTGGGTGTTCAGGTACAGGAGAGAGTGGTGCTAACAGTGGGTGTTCTATGTGTGTTCAGGTACAGGAGAGAGTGGTGCTAACAGTGGGTGTTCGGGTACAGGAGAGAGTGGTGCTAACAGTTGTGTCCAGGTACAGGAGAGAGTGGTGCTAACAGTGTGTGTTCAGGTACAGGAGAGAGTGGTGCTAACAGTGTGTGTCCAGGTACAGGAGAGAGTGGTGCTAACAGTGTGTGTTCAGGGACAGGAGAGAGTGGTGCTAACAGTGGGTGTTCAGGTACAGGAGAGAGTGGTCTTAACAGTGGGTGTTCAGGTACAGGAGAGAGTGGTGCTAACAGTGGGTGTTCTATGTGTGTTCAGGTACAGGAGAGAGTGGTGCTAACAGTGGGTGTTCGGGTACAGGAGAGAGTGGTGCTAACAGTGTGTGTCCAGGTACAGGAGAGAGTGGTGCTAACAGTGTGTGTTCAGGTACAGGAGAGAGTGGTGCTAACAGTGTGTGTTCAGGGACAGGAGAGAGTGGTGCTAACAGTGTGTGTCCAGGTACAGGAGAGAGTGGTGCTAACAGTGTGTGTTCAGGTACAGGAGAGAGTGGTCCTAACAGTGTGTGTTCAGGTACAGGAGAGAGTGGTGCTAACAGTGGGTGTTCTATGTGTGTTCAGGTACAGGAGAGAGTGGTGCTAACAGTGGGTGTTCGGGTACAGGAGAGAGTGGTGCTAACAGTGTGTGTCCAGGTACAGGAGAGAGTGGTGCTAACAGTGTGTGTTCAGGTACAGGAGAGAGTGGTGCTAACAGTGTGTGTTCAGGTACAGGAGAGAGTGGTGCTAACAGTGTGTGTTCAGGTACAGGAGAGAGTGGTGCTAACAGTGGGTGTTCAGGTACAGGAGAGAGTGGTGCTAACAGTGTGTGTCCAGGTACAGGAGAGAGTGGTGCTAACAGTGTGTGTCCAGGTACAGGAGAGAGTGGTGCTAACAGTGTGTGTTCAGGTACAGGAGAGAGTGGTCCTAACAGTGTGTGTTCAGGTACAGGAGAGAGTGGTGCTAACAGTGTGTGTTCTATGTGTGTTCAGGTACAGGAGAGAGTGGTGCTAACAGTGGGTGTTCGGGTACAGGAGAGAGTGGTGCTAACAGTGTGTGTCCAGGTACAGGAGAGAGTGGTGCTAACAGTGGGTTTACAGGTACAGGAGAGAGTGGTGCTAACAGTGGGTATTCAGGTATAGGAGAGAGGGGTGCTAACAGTGGGTATTCAGGTACAGGAGAGAGTGGTGCTAACAGTGGGTGTTCAGGTACAGGAGAGAGTGGTGCTAACAGTGGGTGTTCAGGTACAGGAGAGAGTGGTGCTAACAGTGGGTGTTCAGGTACAGGAGAGAGTGGTCTTAACAGTGGGTGTTCAGGTACAGGAGAGAGTGGTGCTAACAGTGGGTGTTCAGGTACAGGAAGAGTGGTGCTAACAGTGGGTGTTCAGGTACAGGAGAGAGTGGTGCTAACAGTGGGTGTTCAGGTACAGGAGAGAGTGGTGCTAACAGTGGGTGTTCAGGTACAGGAGAGAGTGGTGCTAACAGTGGGTGTTCAGGTACAGGAGAGAGTGGTGCTAACAGTGGGTGTTCAGGTATAGGAGAGAGTGGTCCTAACAGTGTGTGTCCAGGTACAGGAGAGAGTGGTGCTAACAGTGTGTGTCCAGGTACAGGAGAGAGTGGTGCTAACAGTGTGTGTCCAGGTACAGGAGAGAGTGGTGCTAACAGTGTGTGTTCAGGTACAGGAGAGAGTGGTGCTAACAGTGGGTGTTCAGGTACAGGAGAGAGTGGTCCTAACAGTGTGTGTCCAGGTACAGGAGAGAGTGGTGCTAACAGTGGGTGTTCAGGTACAGGAGAGAGTGGTGCTAACAGTGTGTGTTCAGGTACAGGAGAGAGTGGTCCTAACAGTGGGTGTTCAGGTACAGGAGAGAGTGGTGCTAACAGTGGGTGTTCTATGTGTGTTCAGGTACAGGAGAGAGTGGTGCTAACAGTGGGTGTTCGGGTACAGGAGAGAGTGGTGCTAACAGTGTGTGTCCAGGTACAGGAGAGTGGTGCTAACAGTGTGTGTTCAGGTACAGGAGAGAGTGGTGCTAACAGTGTGTGTCCAGGTACAGGAGAGAGTGGTGCTAACAGTGTGTGTTCAGGGACAGGAGAGAACAGTGGGTGTTCAGGTACAGGAGAGAGTGGTCTTAACAGTGGGTGTTCAGGTACAGGAGAGAGTGGTGCTAACAGTGGGTGTTCAGGTACAGGAGAGAGTGGTGCTAACAGTGGGTGTTCAGGTACAGGAGAGAGTGGTGCTAACAGTAGGTGTTCAGGTACAGGAGAGAGTGGTGCTAACAGTGGGTGTTGAGGTACAGGAGAGAGTGGTGCTAACAGTTGTTCAGGTACAGGAGAGAGTGGTGCTAACAGTGGGTGTTCAGGTATAGGAGAGAGTGGTCCTAACAGTGTGTGTCCAGGTACAGGAGAGAGTGGTGCTAACAGTGTGTGTCCAGGTACAGGAGAGAGTGGTGCTAACAGTGTGTGTCCAGGTACAGGAGATAGTGGTGGTAACAGTGTGTGTTCAGGTACAGGAGAGAGTGGTGCTAACAGTGGGAGTTCAGGTACAGGAGAGAGTGGTCCTAGGTACAGGAGAGAGTGGTGCTAACAGTGTGTGTTCAGGTACAGGAGAGAGTGGTGCTAACAGTGGGTGTTCTATGTGTGTTCAGGTACAGGAGAGAGTGGTGCTAACAGTGGGTGTTCGGTACAGGAGAGAGTGGTGCTAACAGTGTGTGTCCGGGTACAGGAGAGAGTGGTGCTAACAGTGTGGGAGAGAGTGGTGCTAACAGTGTGTGTCCAGGTACAGGAGAGAGTGGTGCTAACAGTGTGTGTCCAGGTACAGGAGGTACAGGAGAGAGTGGTGCTAACAGTGGGTGTTCTATGTGTGTTCAGGTACAGGAGAGAGTGGTGCTAACAGTGGGTGTGTTCAGTGTGTGTCCAGGTACAGGAGAGTGGTGCTAACAGTGGTGTTCTACAGGAGAGAGTGGTGCAACAGTGTGTGTTCAGGTACAGGAGAGAGTGGTGCTGTTCAGGTACAGGAGAGAGTGGTGCTAACAGTGTGTGTCCAGGTACAGGAGAGTGGTGCTAGTGGTGTTCAGGGACTGGTGCTAACAGTGGGTGTTCAGGTACAGGAGAGAGTGGTGCTAACAGTGTGTGTCCAGGTACAGGAGAGAGTGGTGCTAACAGTGTGTGTCCAGGTACAGGAGAGAGTGGTGCTAACAGTGTGTGTTCAGGTACAGGTACAGGAGGACAGTGGTGCTAACAGTGGGTGTTCTATGTCAGGTACAGGAGAGAGTGGTGCTAGGGGTGTTCGGGTAGGAGAGAGTGGTGCTAACAGTGTGTGTCCAGGTACAGGAGAGAGTGGTGCTAACAGTGGGTTTACAGGTACAGGAGAGAGTGGTGCTAACAGTGGGTATTCAGGTATAGGAGAGAGGGGTGCTAACAGTGGGTATTCAGTGGGTGTTCAGGTACAGGAGAGGAGTGGTGCTAACAGTGGGTGTTCAGGTACAGGAGAGAGTGGTGCTAACAGTGGGTGTTCAGGTATAGGAGAGAGTGGTCCTAACAGTGTGTGTCCAGGTACAGGAGAGAGTGGTGCTAACAGTGTGTGTCCAGGTACAGGAGAGAGTGGTGCTAACAGTGTGTGTCCAGTTACAGGAGAGAGTGGTGCTAACAGTGTGTGTTCAGGTACAGGAGAGAGTGGTGCTAACAGTGGGTGTTCAGGTACAGGAGAGAGTGGTCCTAACAGTGTGTGTCCAGGTACAGGAGAGAGTGGTGCTAACAGTGGGTGTTCAGGTACAGGAGAGTGGTGCTAACAGTGTGTGTTCAGGTACAGGAGAGAGTGGTCCTAACAGTGGGTGTTCAGGTACAGGAGAGAGTGGTGCTAACAGTGGGTGTTCTATGTGTGTTCAGGTACAGGAGAGAGTGGTGCTAACAGGTACAGGAGAGAGTGGTGCTAACAGTGTGTGTCCAGGTTCTAACAGGTGTTCAGGTACAGGAGAGAGTGGTGCTAACAGTGTGTGTCCAGGTACAGGAGAGAGTGGTGCTAACAGTGTAGGGACAGGAGAGAGTGGTGCTAACAGTGGGTGTTCAGGTACAGGAGAGAGTGGTCTTAACAGTGGGTGTTCAGGTACAGGAGAGAGTGGTGCTAACAGTGGGTGTTCAGGTACAGGAGAGAGTGGTCCTAACAGTGTGTGTCCAGGTACAGGAGAGAGTGGTGCTAACAGTGTGTGTTCAGGTACAGGAGAGAGTGGTGCTAACAGTGGGTGTTCTATGTGTGTTCAGGTACAGGAGAGAGTGGTGCTAACAGTGGGTGTTCGGGTACAGGAGAGAGTGGTGCTAACAGTGTGTGTCCAGGTACAGGAGAGAGTGGTGCTACAGTGTGTGTTCAGGTACAGGAGAGAGTGGTGCTAACAGTGTGTGTCCAGGTACAGGAGAGAGTGGTTGTGTGTTCAGGGACAGGAGAGAGTGGTGCTAACAGTGTGGTGCTGTGTGTGTCCAGGTACAGGAGAGAGTGGTGCTAACAGGTACAGGAGAGAGTGGTGCTAACAGTGGGTGTTCAGGTACAGGAGAGAGTGGTGCTCAACAGTGTGTGTTCAGGTACAGGAGAGAGTGGTCCTAACAGTGTGTGTTCAGGTACAGGAGAGAGTGGTGCTAACAGTGGGTGTTCTATGTGTGTTCAGGTACAGGAGAGAGTGGTGCTAACAGTGGGTGTTCGGGTACAGGAGAGAGTGGTGTAACAGTGTGTGTCCAGGTACAGGAGAGAGTGGTGCTAACAGTGTGTGTTCAGGTACAGGAGAGAGTGGTGCTAACAGTGTGTGTCCAGGTACAGGAGAGAGTGGTGCTAACAGTGTGTGTTCAGGGACAGGAGAGAGTGGTGCTAACAGTGGGTGTTCAGGTACAGGAGAGAGTGGTCTTAACAGTGGGTGTTCAGGTACAGGAGAGAGTGGTGCTAACAGTGTGTTCAGGTACAGGAGAGAGTGGTGCTAACAGTGTGTGTTCAGGTACAGGAGAGAGTGGTGCTAACAGTGGGTGTTCAGGTACAGGAGAGAGTGGTGCTAACAGTGGGTGTTCAGGTACAGGAGAGAGTGGTGCTAACAGTGGGTGTTCAGGTACAGGAGAGAGTGGTGCTAACAGTGGGTGTTCAGGTATAGGAGAGAGTGGTCCTAACAGTGTGTGTCCAGGTACAGGAGAGAGTGGTGCTAACAGTGTGTGTCCAGGTACAGGAGAGAGTGGTGCTAACAGTGGTGTTCTACAGGAGAGAGTGGTCCTAACAGTGGGTGTTCAGGTATAGGAGAGAGTGGTCCTAACAGTGGGTGTTCAGGTATAGGAGAGAGTGGTGCTAACAGTGGTGTTCAGGTACAGGAGAGAGTGGTGCTAACAGTGTGTGTTCAGGTACAGGAGAGAGTGGTGCTAACAGTGGGTGTTCAGGTACAGGAGAGAGTGGTGTGTGTGTCCAGGAGAGAGTGGTGTGTGTTCAGGTACAGGAGAGAGTGGTGCTAACAGTGGGTGTTCTATGTGTGTTCAGGTACAGGAGAGAGTGGTGCTAACAGTCGGTGTTCAGGTACAGGAGAGAGTGGTCCTAACAGTGGGTGTTCAGGTACAGGAGAGAGTGGTGCTAACAGTGGTGTTCAGGTTCCTAACAGTGTGTGTCCAGGTACAGGAGAGAGTGGTGCTAACAGTGGTGTGTTCTAGTGTGTGTCCAGGTACAGGAGAGAGTGGTGCTAACAGTGTGTGTCCAGGTACAGGAGAGAGTGGTCCTAACAGTGTGTGTCCAGTTCAGGAGAGAGTGGTCCTAACAGTGTGTGTCCAGGTACAGGAGAGAGTGGTCCTAACAGTGTGTGTCCAGGTATAGGAGAGAGTGGTCCTAACAGTGTGTGTCCAGGTACAGGAGAGAGTGGTGCTAACAGTGTGTGTTCAGGTACAGGAGTTCCTAACAGTGTGTGTTCAGGTGCAGGAGAGAGTGGTCCTAACAGTGGGTGTTCAGGTATAGGAGAGAGTGGTCCTAACAGTGTGTGTCCAGGTATAGGAGAGAGTGGTCCTAACAGTGGGTGTTCAGGTACAGGAGAGAGTGGTGCTAACAGTGTGTGTTCAGGTACAGGAGAGAGTGGTGCTAACAGTGGGTATTCAGGTACAGGAGAGAGTGGTGCTAACAGTGTGTGTTCAGGTACAGGAGAGAGTGGTGCTAACAGTAGGTGTTCAGGTACAGGAGAGAGTGGTGCTAACAGTCGGTGTACAGGTACAGGAGAGAGTGGTGCTAACAGTGGGTATTCAGGTATAGGAGAGAGTGGTGCTAACAGTGGGTGTTCAGGTACAGGAGAGAGTGGTGCTAACAGTGGGTGTTCAGGTACAGGAGAGAGTGGTGCTAACAGTGGTATTCAGGTACAGGAGAGAGTGGTGCTAACAGTGGGTGTTCAGGTACCAGGTGTTCAGGTACAGGAGAGAGTGGTGCTAACAGTGGTTGGTTCTAACAGTGTGTGTTCCAGGTACAGGAGAGAGTGGTGCTAACAGTGTGTGTTCAGGTTCAGGAGAGAGTGGTGCTAACAGTAGGTGTTCAGGTACAGGGGACAGTGGTGCTAACAGTGTGTGTCCAGGTACAGGAGAGAGTGGTGCTAACAGTGTGTGTTCAGGTACAGGAGAGGGTGGTGCTAACAGTGGGTGTCCAGGTACAGGAGAGAGTGGTGCTAACAGTGGGTTTACAGTTCTAACAGTGGGTGTTCAGGTACAGGAGAGAGTGGTGCTAACAGTGGGTATTCAGGTACAGGCGAGAGTGGTGCTAACAGTGGGTGTTCAGGTACAGGAGAGAGTGGTGTTCAGGTAACAGTGGGTACAGGACAGGAGAGTGGTGCTAACAGTGGGTGTTCAGGTACAGGAGAGAGTGGTGCTAACAGTGTGTGTCCAGGTACAGGAGAGAGTGGTGCTAACAGTGTGTGTCCAGGTACAGGAGAGAGTGGTGCTAACAGTGTGTGTTCAGGTACAGGAGAGAGTGGTGCTAACAGTGGGTGTTCAGGTACAGGAGAGAGTGGTGCTAACAGTGGTTGTTCTATGTGTGTGTGACCAGGTACAGGAGAGAGTGGTGCTAACAGTGGTTGTTCTGTGTGTGTGTGACCAGGTACAGGAGAGAGTGGTGCTAACAGTGGGTGTTCTATGTGTGTGACCAGGTACAGGAGAGAGTGGTCCTAACAGTGTGTGTTCAGGTACAGGAGAGAGTGGTGCTAACAGTGTGTGTTCTGTGTGTGTGTGTGACCAGGTAAAGGAGAGAGTGGTGCTAACAGTGTGTGTTCTATGTGTGTGTGACCAGGTACAGGAGAGAGTGGTGCTAACAGTGGTTGTTATGTGTGTGTGTGACCAGGTACAGGAGAGAGTGGTGCTAACAGTGGGTGTTCAGGTACAGGAGAGAGTGGTGCTAACAGTGGTTGTTCAGGTACAGGAGAGAGTGGTGCTAACAGTGGTTGTTCAGGTACAGGAGAGAGTGGTGCTAACAGTGGTTGTTCTGTGTGTGTGTTCAGGTACAGGAGAGAGTGGTGCTAACAGTGGTTGTTCTGTGTGTATGTGACCCGGTACAGTAGAGAGTGGTGCTAACAGTGGTTGTTCTATGTGTGTGTGACCAGGTACAGGAGAGAGTGGTGCTAACAGTGGTTGTTCTATGTGTGTGTCCGGTACAGGAGAGAGTGGTGCTAACAGTGGTTGTTCAGGTACAGGAGAGTGGTGCTAACAGTGGTTGTTCTGTGTGTGTGTCCGGTACAGGAGAGAGTGGTGCTAACAGTGGTTGTTCTATGTGTGTGACCAGGTACAGGAGAGAGTGGTGCTAACAGTGGTTGTTCTATGTGTGTGTCCGGTACAGGAGAGAGTGGTGCTAACAGTGGTTGTTCAGGTACAGGAGAGAATGGTGCTAACAGTGGATGTTCCAGTACAGGAGAGAGTGGTGCTAACAGTGGTTGTTCTATGTGTGTGACCAGGTACAGGAGAGAGCGGTGCTAACAGTGGGTGTTCCAGTTCTAACAGTGGTTGTTCTATATGACCAGGTACAGGAGAGAGTGGTGCTAACAGTGGTTGTTCTATGTGTGTGACCAGGTACAGGAGAGAGTGGTGCTAACAGTGGTTGTTCTATGTGTGTGACCAGGTACAGGAGAGAGTGGTGCTAACAGTGGTTGTTCTATGTGTGTGACCAGGTACAGGAGAGAGTGGTGCTAACAGTGGATGTTCTATGTTTGTGACCAGGTACAGGAGAGAGTGGTGCTAACAGTGGTTGTTCTATGTATGTGACCAGGTACAGGAGAGAGTGGGAAGAGTACATTCATCAAGCAGATGAGGATCATCCACGGGGCGGGCTACACAGAGGAGGACAAGAGGGGTTTCATCAGGCTGGTGTACCAGAACATCTTCACCTCCATGCAGTCTATGATCAAAGCCACAGAGAACCTCAAGATCCCCTTCAAATATGAACAGAACCGGGTAGGATGTACTAACACAACCACAAAAAAATACCTTCTACACACACAACCAGAATTAGCTTGGTCAGAACGCATCCACAGTCTCTCACTCTTCCTTCCTTCCTCTCTCTCTTTCTTTCTGTCTCTCTGTCTGTTTCTCCCCTCCCTCCCCAGTCTAATGCCATGCTAGTGAAGGAGGTGGACATAGAGAAGATCTGTGGTTTCGACCAGCCCTACATCAGCGCCATCAAGACCCTGTGGGCCGATCCTGGGATACAGGAGGCCTACGACAGACGCAGGGAATACCAGCTATCAGACTCCACTAAATAGTATGTCCTGGTGTGTCTCTGTGTGTAAGAGGTTGTTTGGGTCGGGGAGGGGTGGGTGTGAGCGCACTTGGATGCGTGTGTTGGGGTTAAAGCATTTTGCGCGTGGGTTTTTGTGTGTGTGTGTGTGTGTGGTTCAATGTAGTGCCTCTCGACCGGTTTCCACCACTCTAGAGAGCTGATGGATAGAAATAGAGTGAGAGACTAGCTCGCACGCACGCACGTACACACACACACACACACACACACACACACACACACACACACACACACACAGTGCTTTTGGAAAGTATTCAGACCCCTTCACTTTTTCCACGTATAGTTACGTTACAGCCTTATTTTAAAATACAAATGTATACCTGTATTTGGAGTTCCTCCCCATTCTTTTCTGCAGATCCTTTCTAGCTCTGTCAGGTTGGATGGGGAGCGTCGCTGCACAGATATTTTCAGGTCTCTCCAGAGATGTTCAATCAGGTTCATGTCCGGGCTCTGGCTGGGCCACTCAAGGACATTGAGATTTGTCCCGAAGCCAATCCTATGTGTCTTCGGGACACTCTTGGCTCTGTGCTTAGGGTCTTTATCCTGTTGGAAGGTGAACCTTTGCCCCAGTCTGAGGTCCTGAGCGCTCTGGAGCAGGTTTTCTTCAAGGATTTTTTTTAAAGATTTTTTTTTATTTCACCTTTATTTAACCAGGTAGGCTATTTGAGAACAAGTTCTCATTTGCAACTGCGACCTCGCCAAGATAAAGCATAGCAGTGTGAACAGACAACAGAGTTACACATGGAGTAAACAATAAACAAGTCAATAACACAGTAGGAAAAAAAAGAGTCTATATACATTGTGTGCAAAAGGCATGAGGAGGTAGGCAAATAATTACAATTTTGCAGATTAACACTGGAGGATCTCTCTGTACTTTGCTCCGTTCATCTTTCCCTTGATCCTTACTAGTCCCTGCCGCATAAAAACATCCCCACAGCATGATGCTGCCACCACCATGCTTCACTGTATGTATGGTATTGGCCAGGTGATGAGCAGTACCTGGTTTCCTCCAGATGTGAAGCTTGGCATATAGGCCAAAGTGTTCAATCTTGGTTTCATCAGACCAGAGAATCTTGTTTCTCATGGTCAGAGTCCTTTAGGTGCCTTTTGGCAAACTCCATGCGGGCTGTCATGTGCCTTTTTACTTAGGAGTGGCTTCCGTCTGGCCACTTTAACATACAGGCCTGATTGGTGGAGTGCCTCAGAGATGGTGTCCTTCTGGAAGGTTCTCCCATCTCCACAGAGGAACTCTATAGCTCTGTCAGAGTGACCATTGGGTTCTTGGTCAACTCCCTGACCAAGGCTCTTCTTCCCCGATTACTCAGTTTGGCCAGGCGGCCAGCTCTAGGAAGAGTTGGTGGTTCCAAACTTCTTCCATTTAAGAATGATGTAGGCCGCTGTGTTCTTGGACCTTCAATGCTGCAGACATTTGTTGGTACCCTTCCCCAGATCTGTGCCTCGACACTTTCCTGAGCTCAATTTTGAGTCTCATAGCAAAGGGTCTGAATACTTATGTAAATAAGGTATTTCTGTTTTTTTTAAAGCCGGTTTTCACTTTGTCATTATGGGGTGTTGTGTGTAGATTTGATTGAGGATTTTTTTCCCATTTGAGAATAAGGCTGGAACGTAACAAAATGTGGAAAAAATCAATGGGTCTGAATACTTTCTGAATGCACTACACACACACACACACACACACACACACACACACACACACTACAGTTCATACACTCCTCTCTCCACCCCTCACACTCAGCTAATTGAAAGCTAATATTGAACTTACACCATTGCTTTACCTTCTAAAGGTTCTGGAAATAATTCTCCAGTACTTGTTCTTCAATAAAATGACTACTACACACACATTTACCATTTACACAATCTATTGCTGACATTTAAGTCAAGTCAAACCTTAGAATATAGTGAATCGTGTGTGTGCGAGCGTAATGTTGATCTTTGATTCATGGTTGATTGCCTGATAATGTTATGAGAGGACACCATCTCTGCTGACACCCAGCTAATTGGACGTGAGGACCTTGATAAGCTGAAATGGGGGTGTTTGAGTTGGACTGGGATGGAAAACGAACGCCTGCACACCCCAGGGCATCTCCAGGACCAGGGCTGAAGAATCGCTCCCAACGCTGCCCCCTGTCAAAAACCCTGTTATATTACAGCTAATCAGTCTCTTCTGCCCTGTGTGTGTGTGTGTGTGTGTGTGTGTGTGTGTGTGTGTGTGTGTGTGTGTGTGTGTGTGTGTGTGTGTGTGTGTGTGTGTGTGTGTGTGTGTGTGTGTGTGTGTGTGTGTGTGTGTGTGTGTGCGTTACATGCTGACCACAGTGCTCACGTTGCAAGCATTGCAAAATAAATGTACACATACAGTCGTGGCCAAAAGTTTTGAGAATGACACAAATATACATTTTCACAAAGTCTGCTGCCTCAGTTTGTATGATGGCAATTTGCATATACTCCAGAATGTTATGAAGAGTGATCAGATGAATTGCAATTAATTGCAAAGTCCCTCTTTGCCATGCAAATGAACTGAATCCCCCCCCAAAAAAATTCCACTGCATTTCAGCCTTGCCACAAAAGGACCAGCTGACATGTCAGTGATTCTCTCGTTAACACAGGTGTGAATGTTGACGAGGACAAAGCTGGAGATCAGGTCATGCTGATTGAGTTTGAATAACAGACTGGAAGTTTCAAAAGGAGGATGGTGCTTGGAATCATTGTTCTTCCTCTGTCAACCATGGTTACCTGCAAGGAAACACGTGCCATCCTCATTGCTTTGCACAAAAAGGGCTTCACAGGCAAGGATATTGCTGCCTGTAAGATTGCACCTAAATCAACCATTTATCGGATCATCAAGAACTTCAAGGAGAGTGGTTCAATTGTTGTGAAGAAGGTTTCAGGGTGCCCAAGAGTCCAACAAGCACCAGGACAGTCTCCTAAAGTTGATTCAGCTGTGGGATCGGGGCACCACCAGTACAGAGCTTGCTCAGGAATGGCAGCAGGCAGGTGTGAGTGCATCTGCACGCACAGTGAGGTGAAGACTTTTGGAGGATGGCCTGGTGTCAAGAAGGGCATCAAAGAAGCCAATTCTCTCCAGGAAAAACATCAGGGACAGACTGATATTCTGCAAAAGGTACAGGGATTGGCCTGCTGAAGACTGGGGTAAAGTCATTTTCTCTGAATCCCCTTTCCGATTGTTTGGGGCATCTGGGGAAAAAAGCTTGTCCGGAGAAGACAAGGTGAGCGCTACCATCAGTCCTGTGTCATGCCAACAGTAAAGCATCCTGAGACCATGTGTGGGGTTGCTTCTCAGCCAAGGGAGTGGGCTCACTCACAATTTCGCCTAAGAACACAGCCATGAATAAAGAATGGTTCCAACGCATCCTCAGAGAGCAACTTCTCCCAACCATCCAGGAATAGTTTGGTGACGAACAATGACTTTTCCAGCATGATGGAGCACCTTGCCATAAGACAAAAGTGATAACTAAGTGGCTCGGGGAACAAAATATCTGTATTTTCGGTCCATGGCCAGGATACTCCCCAGACCTTAATCCCATTGAGAACTTGTGGTCAATCCTCAAGAGGCGGGTGGACAAACACAAACCCACACATTCTGACAAAGTCCAAGCATTAATTATGCAAGAATGGGCTGCCATCAGTCAGGATGTGGCCCAGAAGTTAATTGACAGCAATGCCAGGGCGGATTGCAGAGGTCTTGAAAAAGAAAGGGTCAACACTGCAAATATTGGCTCTCTGCATCAACCTCATGTAATTGTCAATAAAAGCCTTTGTGACTTATGAAATGCTTGTACTTCAGTTTTCCATAGTAACATCTGACAAAAATATCTAAAGACACTGAAGCAGCAAACTTTGGAAATTAATATTTGTGTCATTCTCAAAACTTTTGGCAACGACTGTACATGTTATTCAATGATTGCACCCACACTGCTTGCGGGCGTCAACGAGCATCTGCTTGGCCAGGCGCTAAAATAGAACTTGGTTCTATTTGTGACGCTTGACGCGCTGCAAGACCCGCCTCTCCCAGCTCCTCATTGGTTTTTAGGAGCATATACCCACGTGGGCGATTGAAGGATGAACTGAGGTCCACAGTCCAGTTGGTGGTGGTAATGCACCTTTAAAGTTGGTTGCCAACCGTCATATAAAATCAAAGGAGAAGAAGAAACTTGAAGGAGGAGAGATTATCAGAATCAAACTCTGTTTACCCTTTTATCTGTGGAATCATTGTTGGAGTAGAGGACCTTGTGCATTTCAGGTCAAATAACAACCCAATGTTTATATACAGTGCCTTGCGAAAGTATTCGGCCTCCTTGAACTTTGCGACCTTTTGCCACATTTCAGGCTTCAAACATAAAGATATAAACTGTATTTTTTTGTGAAGAATCAACAACAAGTGGGACACAATCATGAAGTGGAACGACATTTATTGGATATTTCAAACTTTTTTAACAAATCAAAAACTGAAAAATTGGGCGTGCAAAATTATTCAGCCCCCTTAAGTTAATACTTTGTAGCGCCACCTTTTGCTGCGATTACAGCTGTAAGTCGCTTGGGGTATGTCTCTCAGTTTTGCACATTGAGAGACTGAATTGTTTTCCCATTCCTCCTTGCAAAACAGCTCGAGCTCAGTGAGGCTGGATGGAGAGCATTTGTGAACAGCAGTTTTCAGTTCTTTCCACAGATTCTCGATTGGATTCAGGTCTGGACTTTGACTTGGCCATTCTAACACCTGGATATGTTTATTTTTGAACCATTCCATTGTAGATTTTTCTTTATGTTTTGGATCATTATCTTGTTGGAAGACAAATCTCCATTCCAGTCTCAGGTCTTTTGCAGACTCCATCAGGTTCCAGAATGGTCCTGTATTTGGCTCCATCCATCTTCCCATCAATTTTAACCATCTTCCCTGTCCCTGCTGAAGAAAAGCAGGCCCAAACCATGATGCTGCCACCACCATGTTTGACAGTGGGGATGGGTGATGAGCTGTGTTGCTTTTACGCCAAACATAACGTTTTGCATTGTTGCCAAAAAGTTCAATTTTGGTTTCATCTGACCAGAGCACCTTCTTCCACATGTTTGATGTGTCTCCCAGGTGGCTTGTGGCAAACTTTAAACGACACTTTATGGATATCTTTAAGAAATGGCTTCTTCTTGCCACTATTCCATAAAGGCCAGATTTGTGCAATATACGACTGATTGTTGTCCTATGGACAGAGTCTCCCACCTCGGCTGTAGATCTCTGCAGTTCATCCAGAGTGATCATGGGCCTCTTGGCTGCATCTCTGATCAGTCTTCTCCTTGTATGAGCTGAAAGTTTAGAGGGACGGCCAGGTCTTGGTAGATTTGCAGTGGTCTGATACTCCTTCCATTTCAATATTATCGCTTGCACAGTGCTCCTTGGGATGTTTAAAGCTTGGGATGTTTAAAGCTTTTTGTATCCAAATCCGGCTTTAAACTTCTTCACAGCAGTATCTCGGACCTGCCTGGTGTGTTCCTTGTTCTTCATGATGCTCTCTGCGCTTTTAACGGACCTCTGAGACTATCACAGTGCAGGTGCATTTATACGGAGACTTGATTACACACAGGTGGATTGTATTTATCATCATTAGTCATTTAGGTCAACATTGGATCATTCAGAAATCCTCACTGAACTTCTGGAGAGAGTTTGCTGCACTGAAAGTAAAGGTGCTGAATAATTTTGCACGCCCAATTTTTCAGTTTTTGATTTGTTAAAAAAGTTTGAAATATCCAAAAATGTCGTTCCACTTCATGATTGTGTTCCACTTGTTGTTGATTCTTCACAAAAAAATACAGTTTTATATCTTTATGTTTGAAGCCTGAAATGTGGCAAAAGGTCGCAAAGTTCAAGGGGGCCGAATACTTTCGCAAGGCACTGTAATGCTTATCGACCTGTGCCCAAATTAATATAGTTAGTTCATAGTTCGTTTTGATATTTCAACCTGCGTGTCCTAATCGCGTCTGGTGTGGATGGACAAAATCAACAAGCACGTGATGGCGCACAAACGAGCAGTCTGGTCAGCATTTTGGTGTGTATGTGCAGCCATCCAGTTACTTTAGTGATAGACTGTGTGTCTGTGTGTGTCTGCAGTTACCTTAGTGATATAGACCGCGTCACCGCGGAGGGATATGTTCCTACTCAGCAGGATGTGCTTCGTGTCCGGGTCCCCACCACGGGAATCATAGAGTACCCGTTTGACCTGGAGAACTGCATCTTCAGGTACCGTCACGGTACTGCAGCGAGGGACTGCTCCTTCTCTGCCTCTGCTGCTGCCACCGACGTCCTCACTATGTCACTGTCCTGCAACACACTGACACACACACACACCCAGGTCCCCACACAGCACCTCTCTGAGACTGGGCCCACTCAGGACAACCCAACTGTTATGCAATCGTTGCAGAACCTCAAACTAGAAATTATGCGAAATAGCATCAAAATGGCTTGTTGTGTTGATGCAAAAATGGCTACAACTAAACTAAAGCCTTTTATTGTGAAGGTAAAGACCTGAAACGGCCGTTCTCAGAGTTGCTTTGGGGGGTGAGTGGGTCTGTGTATGGGGCTCGGGGTGGTGGTAGAAGCCTAATATGGACCAACACTACTGTTCTAGACTTGGTACGGTCGCCCAAGTCACACTGGACTGATCCACCTTCTCTGGATTGGTAGGGGGGTGTGGCGGTAATGCTTACTGTCTACCGTGCTTTATATGACTGTGGTCTGTCTCTTTCTGTCTCTCTTTCTTTCTCCCTCGGTTTGTAGCTATCTAACTGATCTGGACCGTATCTCAGACAACAACTATCTGCCCACACAGCAAGATGTTCTGAGGGTGCGAATCCCCACCACCGGCATCATAGAGTACCCCTTCGACTTGTCAAGCATCATTTTCAGGTAGACAATGCTAGCGTGCTAACTTTAGCCTAGCAGACACGTCATAGTCAGGTGGAGTTGCTAACATTAGCCTAGCAAATACATAATTTTCAGGTAGACAATGCTAACGTGCTAACATGAGCCTAGCAAAAGCATCAGTCAGGTGGCGCAACTAACGTCAGCTTAGAAAAAGCATCCTTTTCAAGTAGAAGAGGCTAAGGTGCTAACATTAGCCTAGCAAATGCACTATTCAGGAAGGGGATGCTAGCATCAGCATCAGTGCCCTTGTGCAGTCATGTTAACCAGTGAATCATCCCTTGGCCCTGCTCCATTACTTCTTAAAATGCATCCTCCTTTTCTCAAAGTAATCACCGCTTTGGCATGAGAGCATCGGTGAAAGTTAGGGTCCCACTTTAAGCTTTCACCAATCCAGTCATGTCATTAATTAGTGGTTACTTTAAATTAAGGAAGGATACATTTATCAGTATTTGGACAGGGCATAGCGATGTGTGCGTGTACATCTCGCATGTCATACGCTCTGGTTGTTCCATAACTATCATTGAACTCTTCAATCAGCAGTGGACAGAGCTGTGTTTTATTGTAGGCTTGATCTCCACCATTGATCTCTCTCTCTCTCTCTCACACACACCCAACCTCCTCCACTCATACACTCACACACATCCTCGTGAGTCCAAAGTCCTACATTCTGGCGCCCGTCTTTTTAAAATGGGTCACCCTCTTTCTCCTCTCCTCCCCTCTGTTCATCCTGGCAGAGGAAAGGAGGTCGTCCTCTCTCTCTCTCCCAGTGAAGGATGTTATTTCGGGCCTGGGGTCCTGCAGGGCTCTGATTGGCTCTTGGTCTCTGTGGACTGCAGTACCCCATGCTACAGCAGGAGGGCGTTTCATCACAAATTAAATCACATACATTCACTTCTGGCAAAACGGAAAAAAAAACCAATCTGTTTAATTCAAAGACAGGACTATGCAAATCTAGGCCTCGAAGACCATAGTACTGCTGGTTGCCTTTTCCCTGGATGTTAAATCATTGATTAAGATCACTGACTTAGAACAAGTCTCACCTGGTCTGAATCAGTTCCTGGTACATAATGTAACTTTATCAGACAGTCTAACATTTACATTACTTACCTTTACTTCTACTTGAAATGTTTAACACAGAAGAACACTTAACAAAACCTAAAAGACAACCTAGGAGGACAGTGGCAAAGAGAAACGGAAGGAAGAAACCTTGACACACACACTCTCACACACACTCACACACACTCTCTCACACACACTCCAGTCAGAACTACTCGGAGGACACACTCCTGTCGTTCACCCAGCAAAGGAATCCCGCCATCAGAGGTGCCTTCTGTATCCCTCCATCTTCTTCCCTTTTTTATTCTCATCTGCTCCTCTTCCTCTGTTCCTAGTCCTCTCCCTACCTCCTCTCCTCTCCCGTTCTCTTTCTCTGTTCCTAGTCCTCTCCCTACCTCCTCTCCTCTCCCGTTCTCTTTCTCTGTTCCTAGTCCTCTCCCTACCTCCTCTCCCGTTCTCCTCTTTCTCTGTTCTAGTCCTCTCTCTACCTCCTCTCCCGTTCTCTTTCTCTGTTCTAGTCCTCTCTCTACCTCCTCTCCCATTCTCCTCTTTCTCTGTTCCTAGGCCTCTCTCTACCTCCTCTCCCGTTCTCCTCTTTCTCTGTTCTAGTCCTCTCTCTACCTCCTCTCCCGTTCTCCTCTTTCTCTGTTCCTAGTCCTCTCTCTACCTCCTCTCCCGTTCTCCTCTTTCTCTGTTCCTAGTCCTCTCTCTACCTCCTCTCCCGTTCTCTTTCTCTGTTCCTCTTTACCTCCTGTTCTTTCTCTGTTCCTAGTCCTCTCTCTACCTCCTCTCCCGTTCTCTTTCTCTGTTCCTAGTCCTCTCTCTACCTCCTCTCCCGTTCTCTTTCTCTGTTCCTAGTCCTCTCTCGACCTCCTCTCCCGTTCTCCTCTTTCTCTGTTCCTAGTTCTCTCTCTACCTCCTCTCCCGTTCTCCTCTTTCTCTGTTCCTAGTCCTCTCTCTACCTCCTCTCCCGTTCTCCTCTTTCTCTGTTCCTAGTCCTCTCTCTACCTCTTCTCTCGTTCTCTTTTTTTTGTCTCACCTCCACCAGGGTTGCACAATTGCGCTTGGCTAATGCTTCAGGAACACAGACACACACACACTAGGGAATGGTGGGAGAGCTGGTTTGCTTTTTTTGCCCTCCCTTCTTGCCACTGGGTGGACTAGGTAGAATTTTCCTCCATCCACTGATCCAGGATCTGATATACCTTCATCCCCCTTATGGTTAATGTTTGGAATTGGGGTAAGGTTATCTGATCCTAGATCTGAGGTTAGGGGCAACTTGTGAATGGTGATGGGCACCGCTCACTCTTTACTGATGATCCATTAACTGGGTAACACTTTATGCATAGATAAGGTTATAAACTGCCTATAACATAGGCCTACATAAACTAAATGATGTAATGATAATAAGCAGTTTAAAGTCAGATCTTCAAGAAGTAAAGTGTTACCTACATTTGTTTCCACACTGTATGTTACTTACAGTACCAGTCAAAATTTTGGACACAATCATGTAGTAACCAAATCAAAATATATGATATATTTTAGATTCTTCTAAGTAGCCACCCTTTTGTTTTGATGACAGCTTTGCAAACTCTTGGCATTCTCTCAACCAGCTTCATGAGGAATGCTTTTCCAAACATCTTGGACTTCACACATATGCTGAGCACTTGTTGGCTGCTTTTTCTTCACTCTGCGGTCCAACTCATCCCCGAGTGATTGTGGAGGCCAGGTCATCTGATGCAGCACTCCATCACTCTCCTTTGTCAAATAGACTTAGACAGCCTAGAGGTGTGTTTTGGGTCATTTCCTGTTGAAAAACAAATGATAGTCCCACTAAACCCAAAAAAGATGGATGGTGTATTGATGCAGAATGGTGTGGTAGCCATGCTGGTTAAATGTGCCTTGAATTGTAAATAAATCACCGACAGTGTCACCAACAAAGCAACTCCACACCATCTTGCTTTCCTGTTCTTGAAATGTTCTGCATTGACTGACCTTCATGTCTTAGAGTAATTATGGACTGTTGTTTCTCTTTGCTTATTTGAGCTGTTCTTGCCATAATATGGACTTGGTCTTTTACGAAATAGGCAAAGGGAGGCTACATTGAAGAATCTCAAATATAAAATATATTTTGATTTGTTTAACACTTTTTTGGTTACCACATGATTCCATATGTGTTATTTCATAGTGTTGATGTCTTCACTATTATTCTACAATGTATAAAATAGTCAAAATAAAGAAAACCCTGTAGGTGTGTCCAAACCTTTGACTGGTACTGTATGTCAGTTTATGATCTGCATGTGTTTTCCACCATAGGCTTTCCTAACTGGGACCTCAGGGCCATAGATGAGACAGTGAACAAACTGTCCTCCATGTTGCCACCAAACGTTCTCGTTTAGAGTCTCAGTTGAATGGGATTGTCTTGGAACGTTAGGTGCCAAAATGGTGGTCATTAGGATTCTACATCTCAAGTTCACTTTGAACCATCTCAAATTTTCCACCTCCCTCTTTATATGTGTGTGGTTTTGGGCTAGGTCTTCATGTGGCTGTTGAATCCATCCATACACTAACTGTAAGTGGAGTTAAATCACAGACATAGAAAATCAATGAGGACTGATTGATACCAACCCTTCTGCTTGGGTGGATTCAGGAAGTCATTTTAGAGGTTTTAGACAGTCTTATTAGTTGTTCTACAAACACAGCAACACTTTAACATCTCTTCTCTCTCGTCCTCCGTGTCCTGGCACCTCTCCTCCCGCCGTCCATGCTCCAGGATGGTGGATGTAGGGGGTCAAAGGTCAGAGAGGAGGAAGTGGATCCACTGTTTTGAGAACGTCACTTCCATCATGTTCCTGGTAGCCCTCAGCGAGTACGACCAAGTCCTGGTGGAGTCTGACAACGAGGTGTGTACACACACACACACACACACACACTAGGGAAAGATGGGAGAGATGTTTCTCCTTTTTGTCTTCCCGGTTTCCCATAGTGAAACATTGGTGAACTAGGTAGAATTTGACTCTTTCCAGTGATCCAGGGTCTGATATGCCTTTATCCCCTAATGGTTTGTTTTTGGAGTTGGGATTAGGTAATTTGATCCTAAATCTATGGTTATCATGTCAAAGATACCACACACTCGCCCGCACACATCACGGCACACACACATCAAACACCTATTACTAACTGTCCTCTGTCCCTCTGTCAGAACCGTATGGAGGAGAGTAAGGCGTTGTTCAGGACCATCATCACCTACCCCTGGTTCCAGAACTCCTCAGTCATCCTGTTCCTCAACAAGAAGGATCTGCTGGAGGAGAAGATCTCATACTCCCACCTAGTCGACTACTTCCCTGAGTTTGATGGTGTGTGTGTGTGTGTGTGTGTCTACAGTTACCTTAGTGATATATCGTGTGTCTGATGGTTTCTGACTACCGTGATGCGGGATTGACTGTGTGTGTGCCCCAGGTCCCCAGCGAGATGCCCAGGCGGGCCGGGAGTTTATCCTGAAGATGTTTGTGGACCTGAACCCGGATAGCGACAAGATCATCTACTCCCACTTCACCTGCGCTACGGACACCGAGAACATCCGCTTCGTCTTCGCTGCCGTCAAAGACACCATCCTGCAGCTCAACCTCAAAGAATACAACCTGGTCTGAGAGACTCTTGCACACAAACACACACTCTTCCCAGTTGCACAGCTTAGCCTACACACACACACTTATGAAGCTTACACACACCTACAAATCTAGTTGATCTTTCCCCCTCCTGCTTTTCACTCCAGCGATTTAAGACCCCCTCTTCCTATATCTCTCCTCCCATTCGCTCTTTCATTCCTTCCCTATTTTCTATCCTTTTGCCATAAGCCTGTCCTCTCCCTCGTTCTCAGCAGCTTGTCAGTCTCCTCTTCTTCACACACATGCCATGACTACGGGAGGGGACAATTGTGTGTGTGTGTGTGTGTGTGTGTGTGTGTGTGTGTGTGTGTGTGTGTGTGTGTGTGTGTGTGTGTGAAGGTGAGGAAGAGGACCAGTGCGGTCAGTGAACTGTGGGTCTTTTAACCCTTAAACCCTCAGTCAACTGGCCTGAGATCACATCCTCTGATTGGTGGAAGGAGTGACCATACCGCACTCTATAAGGGAGGGGCTATAGACTGGGAGGGGGGTGGAGACGATGAGGTAACCGAAGGAAGCCACCAGGACACGAGCAGGAAGTGATGTCACACAGAAGTGAGGGGGCAGACCAAGGATTCTGTTTCCACCTCGCATCGATGAATGTATACTCTAAGTGAGCATCGCAAACGCAAAAAAATATAATTAAGTATGTTATAAAGTAATTACGTATGTAGACAAATTACACTAAGACTGAAAGCACCAGAGGGAGAGGAAAAAGCAAATCGATTAAATCTGTGTATCGCTGAGCTTTTTTACAAATAGTTTTTAATAATAGTAACTTGTTGCTATGTCAACTTCTATCCGACGACTAAGAAGTCGTTTGAAAAGTTATAGAAGCGGTTAACAAAACAAGATCTTCTATTTAAAAAAATTGCAAAATAGCCAAAATATCACAAAAACAAGATGGTAATCAGAAACGGACTAATTTTATCCTTTACAGACGGTTGTGGTTGTTCATGTTTAGGTTTGATCACATCGCTTCCCTCCTTCACTGGTTTACTGACTGATAGATGGAAACCTTCCGTTTGACATCCGCAGTACCACGTTCTGTTTGATACACGCCACATTAAGATTACCGAACATCCCATACTTGCTACTATGTTCTGATTGGACAGTCACTGAGGGGGAGGGAGTCATGTATGGATATGATGTCATCACTGTACGGTACATCAGTCTGTGAAAGAATTACATCACGTGTTAAGTCGCCCAGCGACCCAATTAGATGTGCTCTGGAGATTCTGGGCAGTCCATCCCCACCAATGACACGGTGGCATCCATTTTCCAAGACACACAGGAAGCTTTATGTTGTTTACCTTTTTTTTTTTTTTTTTACTGTATAGACACTTTTGTTTGTTGATGAGAGGTGGTTGTTGATTGGTTGGAGCAGGAGACTGTCTCCCGGAATGGACAGGCAAGCATACTCTGAAGTCAAAAAGTTATTGTTTGTGTATATTTCTGTTTGTAAATACATGTACACAGAAACGCTCCTGTACAAAAACACTCTGTGGTACAGTACACCATCTTTGACAACAAAAAAAAATAGAAGAAAATCCCATTTTTTCCTTTTCAATAGTGTACTGTTTTTGTTTTCCTATGAATTTACTAGTATTTATACTGTGATTCTGGATTTTTTTTAATGATTGATAATCAGTTGATTATAAGAGGACTACACACACAGAGGACTGCAGTGAGAGGAAAGGAACGGTCTCAGAACGGAGGTTCTAAACCATCAGGAGCCTTCTATTCTAGAACCTTCAGAACATTCTAGATCCTCGGCTCTCCTCTGCAGCTTCTCCCTACTAACACTAGAGCAGATTAGTTATTCACAATATGTTGACAAAATACATGATATTAAAAGAGTAACTAAATAAAGTTTTAATTTTTTTTTTTTAATTTATCTAATAATTTATGGAACCAGGTTTGAAGGTGTTGATAATTTGACTGCTTTTGTTTCTATCATGTTGAAATGCGGTCAGGGCTAGACTTGAGTCTAATCTGCTGTAACAAAACAAACGTCTACTAAAGTATGTACTAAATCTCTGCTTTCTTTTTTCTCTTAAGACAATTCCAGATGTACTTTGCCATTCTATCTATATCCATGTTAAATTCAATGGTTTTCTTCTCCCATTAAGTCACTTTGTTTTGTTTCATTGATGAAAACTTGTATTTCTCCTCTTGGGTTTCTAATAGGCACAGCTCTGTAACTGCATACATAGGAAATGTACCATATGAACGTAGGTGAATTTTTATAACCAGTGATTGGAGACCAGTACGGTCTATGCTTGCTCTGTCGTTGTAATTTAAACACAGTTTGCGTTGTCGTTGGTTTGAGTTGTTTTAGTTCAAGTTCCGAGGCTTGCTTTGATAGAACCAGTGACGTTGCATATCTACTTTTGAAACTCTTTCTACAGGCAACTTTTTCTTCATTATTCTCATTAAGGGCTATCGCCATGCATCAGACAGTCAGGCAGATGGGGGAGAGAGAACTAGTAAAGGACAGGGCTCAATTCGGTTTTCAATTCATGAGGTGACTGGAAATTCAATGAGTGAATTCAAAAAATCTTAGAAAGCGATGGGCAGTAGAGGACAAAGGTACACGGTTGCGTTCTGTCCTCAAGGGCTGCAGTCTTGCTGTTTTTTTTCTGTTGCCTTCTAACCAAAAACGGATTTCTATCTGTGAAATCAGGTGTTTGCAATCTCCAGCCGATTGGTAACATTCATTGATCAAGTAAATGCCGGGAAGAAATGAAAGCCAGCAGGAATGCAGACTTCGAAGCACTGGGTTGTTTACCCCTGGTTTTAGGTTCACAGTCAACTAAGCCATTCACTCGAGTGTTTGTGGGGATAATTTTGTTCAACAAAGACCGTGTGTGAATGCAGCTGTGGTCGGATACATGACCAACACTACCATTCATTTTTTACTTTCTCTTTCTCTGGATCAACAGTGGATCGCACAAGCTTCCAGCTCCGAATGAGGGAATCTGTCAAGCCCCAAGTTCCCTACTTCACTGTTTGATGCGTGATCGTGGATCAGCTTACCCTCCCTCAATGCTAACCTTAAAGGCCCAGTGCAGTCAAATGTGAATTTCCTGTGTTTTGTATAGATTTCCACACTAAGGTTGGAATAATACTGTGAAAATGGTGATAATGCTATTTTAGTGTAAGAGCTTTTTGAAAAGACCACCTGAAATTTCTGCCTGTTTTGGTTTGTCTGTTTGATATCACCATGCGGTAAATTAGTTAATAAACCACATTTTTTTTAACGTTTCAAACCTCTACCAATAACAGCTAGTTTTCAGTTTTCCCCTCATCATTCAGACCACCACTTCCAGACAGTCCTAGCAAAATTCATGCTTGAGAAATTACTCTTGCTAAGAAGCTGTTTTTTTGTTGTTGACCATTTTGAGTAAAAACAATCACATTAGGGTACTTAATTGTTACCCAGAAATTACTTGATTTTGAGGTAAAAACGTCTGCATTGGGCCTTTTATCCATTTAAGGGGGGGGACGCAAAACTGACCTTAGATCAGTGTTAAGGGGAACTTTTCTTCTACTGTCCTACTGCTAGTTTTACCATCCGGGGGTGTGCTTTGTGCCTGTTGAGGAGATTTTGCACATTGTCATTAGACACTCCTGCAGTAGAGGCGGGGTGTTAAACCAGGTGTTAAAATTATATTCCAAGTTAAAGCATAGCTGCGCAACACACAGCTCTAGCACACCTGTGCAGACTTTTGTTCCATACCAGCAATAACACCCCAGTCAACTGATTGAGAACTAATCATGGTCTTGAATTAGACCACAACTAGTTGAACCAAGTGTGTTAGTGTTGTACTGGAACTAAAGCCTGCACACTGCAGCCAGTATTCGAGGATATTATCCAAGTATGACATTCAGTATTTCATTCGGTGTTGACCTGCCCACAAACAATGTGTTGAATACAACTCGCATACCAAACAGACAAGCACTTAGGCTCCTGTACTGCCTCCACAATGAAGGGTGAAAACAGCCCAAACTACAATCATCTGACTTGGTGATTAATCAGTCATATTTATAGGAAACACTACTAATCTCTTGTTTTCCACTTCCTGTGGGTTAATTGGTTGGCTCTCCTGAAGTGTCTGCACATTAGGGCCCAGAGTTGTTCCTAGGCTGTAACTAGGACCCAGAGTTTTACCTGGTCAGATTAACATGGACATGGTGCATATTGAGAACTTAGCTTGACTTCTTTCCTTTAAATCTTTTTTGTAAGATAAAAAAATATTACCGGAACACTATTGTATTTAGGACCACTTGATTTATTTTTTAATCTAAGGAAACCTGAGGGTTAAATGTTTTAGTTGGTGTATAAAATATACAATGCTGTTTTTGTTTTTGTTTATTTTGTATGTAAACCAAATGTAAATGATGTATTATACTGTGTGCCAACCCAACTCTCTCTAGAGCCAGGCTCTCTCTCTCTTAAGTGCCAACGCTGACATCATCATCAGGGGACAGCCATCTTGGATGGTCCCATTTTTAAGAACACCAGAGACCTAAACACCTGGCATGTTTGACTACGCCACCCCTAACAAAAACTATAAGTACACTTTTTTTTTTTTTTTATTGTGTAATTATACAATTGCATGTATTTAGTGTTGGGAGGAGGTGAGGGCTCAGAAAAATGTATTGGCTGATGCAGAGACCTTGATGAAAGGGTGGAATCGGTTATTGATTGATCGGTTGGTTATTATGGATTATTGATTTGCATTACTCTCGCCATATTTCTTTTCTTTTTTTATGTGTGTTTTCATGCATTTGTTTCAACCACTGTTGCCTGATCCTCATTCAAACATGAACATGATTTATTACGATCATCGTCGCCTTCTAAGAGAGAACATAATGACAAGGTATCTGTTTTAAATTGAAATAAATTTGTTCGTATACTTGCTGATTTTGTGTGTGTGTGGTTAATGACTAGTCTGGCATATGCCATGTCTAGAAATGACCCAAGCCCTTCTCTTCTAGCCACTATGCACTTGTGTAGTTCTCATAGGATTTGATAAGTAGGCCTTCAAGTGCCTATGGTTAGGAACAACAGGGGTTGTTTCTGGACCTGGCCATTGTTCCATCAAAGAGGGTCTATACAATATGGCTTTTGGGTCTATATAGAGGTTTTCCATCCTCTTGGTGTTATTGAAATGCTGTCATTTCTCAGAATTGTCAGTTGTCATTCTGTGACTTCTGCTAGTGAAATAGATGGGAGTGTCACAGAATAGAAATAATCAGTGATGGACAGATTTCGTCTACATTATGAGGATCATGATACCAAAGTTATGGGATTGGGGTTATTATACATTAAATGAGCAGGCTATTGTTATGAGTGTTAGGGAACCACCACATCTCACACTTGCGTGCTTTCATTAGGGGACAGTTCTACACACCTTCCACCGGGGGCACACGGCAGCAGCAACACTTCCGCAAACTGTAATTTTATACATTTGACATCTAAAATGGGCCTTCGGAGCGCCACCTCATTCTCTCATCACATGCAACGCCCGCTCATCGATGACTCGTACATTTTGTAGCGCAAGGGGTGGTTTCAGCTCGTAGTGAAGGCTTGTGTGTGGACATTAGCTAGCCAGCTAATGGTAGCTAGTTAACACATTGTGGAATTGAAGACGCTTTTCAAGAGCAGATTTTCGACACGATTGCCCCACTTGACAGCTATAATATCTACGAGGAATTGGACAATATACAAATCTGCTACCTAAACTTACGTTGGCTCGCTTCTCTGCTAAGATTTGCTAACGTTAGTTAGTTAGCTAACAAGAAAGGATATTGCTGTGACTTAGTCAACATCTACCTAGCCCAGGTTTATTTTAAGATTCTTCAATCGGTGCCATATTATCTAACGTTGCACGTCTTGGTGTTCAACCTCTTTTGGTGCCATTTGTTAATTTTTTGACAAGGGACCAAATCAAAACCAACGCTAGCTAGCCAACAACGTTGGAGAAAAAACAATCACGACGTGAGACCGGGTAACTGGTGTCCTAGATAACGTTTAAGATAAATAGCTAGCCAGCTAACGTTAACGTAGCTGTCTAAAAAAAAAACAAGGGAAGACGCAATAGTTGTCTAAAAACGGGTTCTAGATATTTTTATCCTGGTTGCTGAGGAACACCGATAAATCCATTGACATGATGTTTCCACAATCAAGACACTCGGTAAGTAGCTAACGTTAGCATAACTAGCTAGATGATAGCTAAATTCCAGCTATTCTAGCTAGCTACATAAGCAATTAAACTTTTATCCATGTAAGAATAAAGGGGGATATCTACGATGGCCGTGGTATGTTTTCATTTGTGTTGTTGATGATGGATTCAATCGCTTGTCTGTCACGCGCCCCCGGCATTTGTTTACATTCCAGGGTAGCTCCCACTTAGCTAGCTAACGTTAGCTAACCAATATTACTAACTACAGCGGTTTTCATTCAGCTTTGGAAATGGATGTTTACCTTTTAGCCAGTCTATAATATTACACTAAACGTTTGCCACTCATTAGTAACGTAATGTGAAATATTTGAACATGGATATCTCAGCTATCTAGGTAAAGTGGCATGTGCTAATAAAAACGTAGCTAACTAGATTGCGGAGACAAATTCGAGAACGTTTTTTCTTGACAGTCTTTTAGTCAAACCTAACACGTAAGGGCATGTGGAATTAAGTCAATTCGTACAATCATAATTAAAAGTTTACTATCAATTGAATCCTCAATCAAGGTGTCTTTTAATTTGGATCCTTGATTACATTAAGTCCCAAGGACTGCCGGCCACTATGCCATCACAACAGAAGTGGATGTAATATACAATAAAATATGCAATATAGCAGACTCTTTTATTCAAAGCGACTTAATCATGCCCACATTTTATGTGTGTGTGGTCCAGGGAATCGAGCCTACAACCTTGGCGATGCAAGCACCCTACTCTACCAACTATACAGGATGTTGTAGCTATATAACTTAGACCTAATTTAATACTGGTGCGCTAATGATGATACTGGTTGGGAAATATGAATGTACACCGTTTGTTATGGTAGAGCCTATTTCTGTGTTTCTTCTTTCTCTTTAGCGTCCTACTACCCCCTAGGCCGGGATCCTAGTTCACACTATCAGGGTTTGTCCCTGCATAAACCTGTCCTCTTTCAATTCCAAGGATGACCAGCCCCTCCTGGAGAGCTGTTTGTGTGTGTGCTACTGGGTGTGCAGGCTTTTGCTCTAGCCCTACTAATCACCTAATCAGGACCTTGCTTAGCCAAACCAAGTGTGTTTGTGTAGGGGCTGGAGCAAAAGCATTCACAGTCAGTAAGTCTACAGGATGGTAGTTGTCAGAGCCCTGGTGTAATCTGGGTGGTGGCATCCTTCTACCAGTCTGAAGTAGTAAGGCCTCGATGAGAATCTTAACACTGGATTATGGCTCTGACTCAGCCTGGGGTCATTCTTGTCAGTTGGTCACCTCTGGAAACTCATCTAACCCTGACCATACTCACAGACACACACATCCTCTCAGCCTGCGCTAATACCCCCCCCCCAGTAAAAGCCCAGAAAAACCCCTGCTGTAAGGTTAATTTCAGATCCCTCTGTTACTGAACATTCAATATCACCCCCATGTGTCTCGCACACATACACACAGTCCCAAACGTGCCTGTCCCCTTTCTATCACACACCCATATAGTCCCACATACAGGGGGAGTGAAGAAATGCACACGTCAGTGGGAAGGGTAGTGGATGGAAACACAGCTTCTCACTGATTGGTGTTATCTTGTTGATTGTCTAACTGTTTGTTGTTGTCTTGGGGATTCTGACAGTTGTATGTTTGTTATTGTGTTGTCCACCAGGCTTCCTCCCAGTCCTCCCAGCCTCTCAAGTTCACCACTTCCGACTCCTGCGACCGCATTAAGGACGAGTTTCAGTTCCTACAAGCACAATACCATAGGTAACACTTAAACAAACACGTGCTCAGTCACACACTCAAAATACCCACCCACAAACACTCAAGTCACGCACACTGCATGCACTCAGATTCCAACATGCACTCACTCATATACACAGACATGTCCGTAACCAAATGTTGTCATATATCCAATCAGCTTGAAGATGGAGTGTGACAAGCTAGCTAGTGAGAAGTCAGAGATGCAGCGTCATTACATCATGGTGAGTGACATCATCACCTCTTCTTTTACTTTTTGCCTACCTAGGATACACGTTGGCCATTACTACAATTCTCTCAGATATACAGTACCAGTCAAAGGTTTGGACACACCTACTCATTCCAGAGTTTCTTTTATTTATACAATTTTCTACATTGTAGAATAATAGGGAAGACATCAAAACTATAAAATAACATATATGGAATCATATTAACCAAAAAACGTGTTAAACAAATCAAAATATATTTTATATTTGAGATTCTTCAAAGTAGCCACCCTTTGCCCTGACAGCTTTGCACACTCTTGGTAGTCACCTGGAATGCGTTTCAATTAACAGGTGTACCTTGTTAAATGTAAATTTTTATGGAATTCCTTTCCTTAATCCGTTTGAGCCAATCAGTTGTGTTGTGACAAGGTGGGGGTGGTATACAGAAGATGGCCCTATTTGGTAAAATATCAAGTCCATGTTATGGCAAGAATAGCTCAAATAAGCACAGTGAAAGACAGTCCATTACTTTAAGACATGAAGGGTAGTCAATGTGGAAAATTTCAAGGACTTTGAAATTTTCTTCAATGACGTTGAAAGTTTCTTCAAATGCAGTCGCAAAAACCATCAAGCGCTATGATGAAACTGGCTCTCATGAGGACCGCCACGGGAAAGGAAGACCCAGAGTTACCTCTGCTGCAGAGGACAAGTTCATTAGAGTTAACTGCATCTCAGATTGCAGCCCAAATAAGTGCTTCACAGAGTTCAAGTAACAGACACATCTCCAACTCAACTGTTCAGAGGAGACTGCGGGAATCAGGCCTTCATGGTTGAATTTCTGCAAAGAAACCACTACTGAAGGACACCAACAAGAAGAGACTTGCTTGGCCCAAGAAACACGAGCAATGGACATTAGACCGGTGGAAATCTGTCCTTTGGTCTGACTGGCGATTTTTGGTTCCAACCGCCTTGTTTTTGTGAGACGCAGAGTAGGTAAACGGATGATCTCCGCCTGTGTGGTTCCCACAGTGAAGCATGGAGGAGGTGGTGTGATGGTATGGGGGTGCTTTGCTGGTGACACTGTGATTTATTTACAATTCAATGCACACTTAACCAGCATGGCTACCACAGCATTCTGCAGCGATACGCCATCCCATCTGGTTTGTGCTTAGTGAGACTATCATTTGTTTTTCAACAGGACAATGGCTCAACACACCAATAGGCTGTGTAAGAACTATTTGACCAATAAGGAGCGTGATGGAGTGCTGCATCAGATGATCTGGCATCCACAATCACCCGACCTCAACCCAATTAAGATGGTTTGGGATGAGTTGGACCGCAGAGTGAAGGAAAAGCATCCAACGTGCTCAGCATATGTGGGAACTCCTTCAAGATTGTTGGAAAAGCATTCCTCATGAAGCTGGTTGAGAAAATGCCAAGTGTGCAAATATGTCAAGGCAAAGAGTGGCTACTTTGAAGAATCTAAAATATATATATATATTTTGATTTAACACTTTTTTTGGGGGGGGGGGTACTACATGATTCCATGTGGGTTATTTCATAGTTTGACTTTACTATTCTACAATGTAGAGAATTGTAAAAATAAAGAACCCCTTGAATGAGTAGGTGTGTCCAAACTTTTGACTGGTACTGTACACAAGTGTATTGGGGGCTAGGGATTGATTGGAATTCTGCAGTATGTTAGTGTTACGTCACATACTCCCAAATCTTCTTTTTGCAGTACTACGAGATGTCTTATGGACTGAACATTGAAATGCACAAACAGGTAGCTTATTTTCTCTCTTGCTTTCTCTCTTTCCCCCTCTTCTCTCTCTGGTACTGTGTTGTATGGTAAAGCCAGTGTTGTATTCGGACCATAGAGATCTTTAGAGGACGCAACATTGCATCTTTCCCATTATGGCATCTGTGAGAGCATTGGCACCATTGAGGCCTTCTCCATTTTGAAGTAGTACATTCTTCTACTACTCCTGAGTTGGTTAACAAACTGAAAGGGTGCACACAGCCACCGAAAGTGTTGTTTTCAACTGGTATACAGCCAAAGTCGGCTATTTACTGCCATCTGCAGTTGAGGAATGTTTCCTCACGAGTATAAATCATTGGCTGATCCCTAACGATGATCTGGATGGAATTATGTGATCCTTCCTTAACCCATAGGAAGTACCACTCAATTAACTACTTCAAAATGGTGAGTGACCTCAATGGTGCTGCCCATGCTAAAATGGGCTTTGGGCACTAGAAACCTCTATCTCTATGATTCTGACTGTCTGTCTGTCTGTCTCTTCTCCCCAGGCTGAGATCGTGAAGAGACTAAACGGGATCTGTGCTCAGGTGCTCCCCTACCTATCTCAAGAGGTATTACACTCTCCTCTCTACACATACTTTTCCTAGGGATAACATAATCCCATATCAACGTGCTGTACAATCTCAATCAATTTAATTCTGTACAATAGCTAAATGTGTTTGGATGTGTGTGTTGCAGCATCAGCAGCAGGTCCTAGGGGCCATAGAGAGAGCCAAGCAGGTCACTCCTCCTGAGATGAACTCTATCATACGGGTAGGCTGGTGTGTGTGTGTGTGTGTGTGTGTGTGACTCGAGTATGAATATGTGTGTATATAACCATGTGTATCTGTCTGTGCGTTTAGCAGCAGCTCCAGGTGCACCAGTTGTCTCAGCTCCAGGGCTTGGGCCTCCCCACGATGGCCCCTCTCCCCATGGGCCTGTCTGCTTCCAGCCTCCCTCCAACCTCCAGCGCCGGACTGATGTCCCTGTCCTCCATCCTGGCCTCGCACTCTCACTCACAGGCAGCACATGCACAGGTAACACACACACCTCACACGGGCAACACACACCTCCAGGGCTCTACAGTGTGACCATTTCACTTGCATATGTGACTAAAAATAAATGTGCGCTAATGGCAAAAGTGAAATATCCAAGTGGGGACTTGTACCCCCAGAACCAATACTGTCGTGGTTGTAGTATTTCTGCTTTTTTTATGGTTGGTAATCGCACGAAGAACTACGAATATCATAATGCAACATGCATCTCAACGAGCCAATCGTAGCCTAATGTTGTCTGAGGCTGGAACTACCTCAGTAGGCTGGAAACGCAAGCCTTTGAATAGCTACCTTGAGAGGATCTGCATTCGCTTCTGTCAGGAGAAGGATGAAGAGGATCACATTTTATTTTAAAGGTGTACCATGAGGAAATCGCTTCGCTTGGTTGCAGAAATGTTAACCGTTCGCCTCATTTCAGTTTGTGACAAAACAAGCAGGTAGTGTACAGAATCATTGTACAATCTAAACCGCTGTGAAATATATTTTCCATAACCAAACATATTGTATTTTCACTGTTTTGAAGCTGGCGTACAAAACTGAACGTAAAAGACGCAAAAAATTAACTTCAGAACGAGAAGCATAGAAATAGTGGACATAGAATGTATCTACCTCTTCTTAGACTTGCTTTCAATGAGAATTTCAGATCTATAACTCCACTTTTCTATGTTAATTCGGTGGGCCAGACAAAAAGTTGCATATTGCAGCTTTAAGCGACAAGATCAACAACAGGAGGCCGATGTTTTTGCCAGTGATACTGATGTGGCTGAGTCCATGGTCGTCGAGTCACCAGCAACACAAGAAGACGAAGCTTTCACTAGCACTAATAGTGACGTTGGCGCCAACGTTGCTCTGCTAGCCAGTGCCACTGCCAGCGCGAAGCATACAAGTACATCCAACAATGAGGAAAAAGCTTTCTTCTGGTTAGAGTTTGAATGTGAATGAAAGCTTATGTTTTGCAAGTATTGTAAGGTCGAACCAATACTTGCAAGCCAGCATTCTAGCTTTGTGGTGGGGAATCTTCACTTAGAGGGAAATGTCATAAAAATCTTTACTTCATATTCAGCACTTTTCTATGTTTTGTAGTCAAAAAGACAGAGGAAGATAAGTGTTTCCAATGACATCATTAACCAATTCTTAGACAATTTAGTATGGAATGCCTACTTGTAATTTTAACCAATTAGGAGTAGGCATTCCATACTAAATTGTCTAAGAATTGGTTGTCATTGGAAACACTTATCTTCCTGTCTTTTTAACTAAAAAACATAGAAATTCACTGTTTTCACATGTAGTGCTGGAGATGTTGAAAAATTGTGAAACAGACACTGTTAACAGATCATTGTGCCAGCCCGAGAGACAGTTAAAACACTACCTCAGACTACTTTTCAATGTGCGCCTGCATTTATGTGTGTATGCACCTACATTTTTCTGTTTAGGCGCACATGTTTTCCTTGTATAAAATGCCAGTGTAGAGCCCTGACCCCGACATTCAACACCCCCCCCTACAGGTAACACACACACCCCTAGCAGGTAACACACACATGACAGTTCACGGCTCTCTTCCACTCCTTGTGTTTTGTTCTCTGGTCTCCTCCCCACCAGGCTCAGGCCCAGCTGGCTAAAGAAGACAAGGCCAGAGACGCAGCAGAGAGAGAACAGAGGGAAGAGGACGGAGACAAGTCCGACTGATGGTGGAGCGTGAATGGGAAGGAGTGGAGAGAGGGGTGAGACAAGTTGGACTGATGGACAACCAGGCGTGGATCTACTGTGGGAGGGCTAAGGGGAGGGGGGTGGTGAGTTGAGTGTTCATACAGTAGGTGTCACACTGTGGTTCATCTCAGTAACTCTCTGGGCCTCCACTCCATCGCTTTCTTATCCTTCTTTTTCATCTTCTATTATCATCAAATCAGTTCGTCACCAAGCCTGTTGGACAGGTCTCCTCTGTCTGACTCCTTCCTCTTTTCCTTTCCTCTGTTCACTATTGCCGCTGACAACCCATTGCCAACAGATACTACCCTGACCTCTAACCCAGAGATGTGGACTCGAGTCACGTGACTTGGACATTTCATGACCTGATACTAGACTTGGCAAAAAGAAACAAACACTTGCCAATCGACATTGACTTGAGCATTTATGACTGGTGACTTTACTTGGACAAGCTATGTGAGTCGAGACTCGGTTTGTCATCTTGCTCACAAGGTAGGCCTCTCTGTCCTTCATATCGGAGTGCTGCAGGTTTTTCGACTTTTGTTCTGTCTTCACCAATCATATTCACGGAAATCACAACTCTCGCAGGCCGGGCACAAAGCACGTCATCTAGCAAAGCGCGCCACTCTCCACTGTCCTGCGGTATTTATTTAGCAAACGTGATAACACATCATTCCCAACAAACAAAAGCAAGAACTCTTAACAGAAATGTTTCAGCAGCCTACACCTAAACTGTATGGAGGAAAATGAGATGACTTCCCAGTCTGCTCAACTAGGCTACTGATAACAACCAGGTGTATTTGTGTTAGGAGAAAATGTGACTGTGATTTAAATTTGGTGTAAGTTGAATTCAAACTTGGACTGGCTAGGCTGCCTTGACCTTTTCAATCCAAAACTATTAACTGAAATGAATCAAACACGACTGATTTACATGGACTGTGTGAGTTACTTTTGAATTAAAGTTGCAAAGGCCTACACGATGCAAACCTGCATAAAGCAAGCCTAGCCCTGTGAGTTGTATTGTCCAATTGCAATTGTTGTGTCTGTAGAGGAAACCGCTGTTAGTCAGTTTGTAAAACACATTGGTCCAAAATCATTGCAATGAAATTGGCAAAAAAAAAAACACTTAGCCTTTGACTTGAGGACCCGAAACCCAAAATTAGGGACTTGTGACTTGACTCGACCTGAGCTGTGGGACTTGACTTGTGACTTGCCCGTTATTTCTTGGGACTTGACTCAAAGCTTAAACTTGAGACTTGCAAAATTGTGACTTGGTCCCATCTCAGCTCTAACCCTTTAACCCCTGACCTCTGTTCCTCTTCTCCTAATAGAAGTTGCCCTTAAGCTCAGATTTAAACAATCAAAACATTACTGACCTTTGATCAGTGTCTAGGGACGACTTCCTCCTGTAGGTCTCTGCTGATTGGCTGCAGAGTTACTGCTAACTCTGCTCACTGATCTCACAGACAGTGTTCTGAAAGGGCCACTTGAATAAGACAGTCGAGTGTAAAAGTCAGGAGCGAGGGTGTGTGTGTGTGTGTGTGTGTGTGTGTGCGCAAACTTACGTTTTATTCTTATGAACCACCTTTTCCTATTCTCCCTCCCGCCCTTGTCTGTCCACTCTCTTAACTGACCAAGTCTATGGTCCAGTCCCAAATCAACACCTAGCCCCTAGGCACTTCCCCCTAGACAGAGGAAGTGTCCAAGGGGTAAGGGTTGATTCTGGACGAGGTCTACATTTTAACGGGAACAAATTTTCACATCAATCATGTTCTCATTCAGATCAGATTCTATTGGTGGAAAGGGAGAGGAATACATTTGCATATGTCGTTCTGTTGGTTAGCATAGCACTTGGAGCTAGAACACAGCTGTAGCGCACTAACCTATAACCTACCCGCAGATGCATAACTGTCTTTCTAATTCGAGGCGATAAGGTTTAGTTCTTCTACAGGACAGTAGGTGGCAGCAAAGCCAAACCAGACCCAGGGCTGTATTCAATCAAACCCCCATTACAGTATTTACAGACTTTACCCCCCCCCAATGGGTTAATTAAAATCACAGGACCCTAAAAACCTACTACTGCTGCCAGGTAGACTCCCCTCACAGGTAGATGTCTAAATGTTCAGAGTGAGAAGAGCGTTTTTGGGCTGTAGTTTGTAAACCAAGACACTGTAAACTTTGCTATGGCAGGTTTGATTGAATGTAGAGAGAAACTTGGACATGAATGGTTTGTGTTTCTGTTGTGACGGGCCCATTTATATATCAATATACATATACTTTTTTAAGCATTTTTGTATGTTTCAAAGCTGCTTTTAGTGTGTATGCGTGTGATGGAAGACGACGTGTCAGTGCAGCGTGTGTATTATGTGATGTGCTATAGAAAGAGGTACTACCCAATATGCCCCCTCCTCTCCTGCCCCCTTGACAATGCTGAGGAAATGTCGCCTCCTTGTTGAGCTTTGTAAATGTAATTTTTAAAACTCTTCATTTTTGTCATTGTATGTGAAACTTCATAGGTGTGTACTTGGCGATAATGTATGTCATCTGTGTTATGAAAAACCAATACTTATAGCTTCATTTAAAAGACGTGGCGGGGAAAAGTCACATCTAATGTAAACCAACCAAACCGAAACATTGACATCACAACATGACTGAAAGCGCTCGGCAGTAAGGAAATGTCTATGGTGCCTTACAAATAAATGACTCAACGGAGAGACTGTTTCTAGTGGTTTTTGTATTTGTGTGTCTGTATTTGCTTGCATGTGGGTATATACTCCAAAGCAGTATCGATGAGTTAGCCAAGTAACTTTGATGAACAACCAGAAATAATTTCTAGTTTATTAAGAAAGCTTAAATGAATTTACAGAAGTATTGACCCCATGGATTTCTTTGCATGTGATTGTTAAAATTGATTTGTCATTTTTTTTTGTCAACAATCTACACAATACTTTGTCAAAGTGGAAGATAATTTTTTTAAAGATTCATAAAAATGTAGTGACAAATAGTTATTACATAAGTATTCAACTCCCTGAGTCAATACATGTTACAGCACCTTTGGCAGTGATTACAGCTGTGAGTCTTCTTGGGTAAGTCTAAGAGCTTTACTCACCTGACTTGTGCAATATTTGCCTAATATTCTCTTTAAAATTCTGCATGCTCGGTCAAGATGTTGGGATGATGGCTATGACAGCAATTATCAAGGTGATTTAAGTCAACTAACTCGGCCACTCAGGAACATTTGTCTTTTTGGTAAGCAACTCCAGTGAGGATTCGGCCATTTGTGGTAGTTTATTGTCCTGCTGAATTCCTCTCCCATTCTCTGGTTGTGAAGCAGGTTTTCCTCTAGGATTTTGCCTGTGCTTAGCTCCATCCCGTTTCTTTTTATCCTGAAAAACTCCACAGTATTTTCCAATGACAACCATACCGATACCATGATGCAGCCACCACCATGCTTGAAAGTAAGGTGGTTGTTACTCAGTGTTGTGCTGGCTTCACATTTAGGCCTTTCTGTGTTTCTTTTGTATTACATTAGTGCCTTGTTGCATACAAGATGCATGCATTTTTATTCTGTATGTTTGTGTTCTTTTCACTCAATGTTTTTCTCCCAGCACAGCCATTGAAGCGGTTTTAAAATCACCAATGGCCTCATGGTAACATCCCTGAGCAGTTTCATTCCTGTCCTGCATCTTTGTGTCTGGATGGTTTAATACATTGTCCACAGCATAATTATGAACTGGACCATGCTTAAAGAGAGATTCAATGTCTGATTTGTTATTGTTACCCATCTATCAACCACTGCCCTTCTTGAGGAGGCTTTCAAAGCTCCCTGGTCTTTAGTTTAATCTTTGCTTGAAATTCAATACTTGACTGCGGGACCTTACAGAGGAAGGGTTAGTCATTCAAAGATCATGACAACCCCTTATTTAACACAGTGAGTCCATGTAACAAGTGATTTGTTAAGCCAAATTTGACTCCTGAACTCATTTAGGCTTGCCTAAACAAAGGAGCTGAATACTTATGAAAGCACTATATTTCAGTTAATAATTTATCCACTTTGACATTAGTCTTATGTAGACTGTTGACAAAAAATGACATCTTAATCCCACTTTAACACAATGTCAAAAACAATCCAAGGGGTGAGAATACCTTTGCAAGGCACTGTGTTTTTGGTTGTGGAGTCAATTATAGGACCTTCAGAAACTATTCATACCCCTTTTGGCTTATTCCATATTGTTTCAGCCTGAATTCAAAATAGATTTTTTTCTCTCACCCATCTACCCACAATACCTCATAACGACAAAGGGAAAACATATTTTTTGAACTTTTCCCAAGTGTATTAAAATAAAATACATATCTAATTTACATAAGTATTCACACCCCTCAGGTGCATCTAATTTCCTTCGAGCATCCTTGCGATGTTGCTACAACTTAGTCCACCTGTGGCCAATTCATTTTTTGGGGCATGAGTTATATAGACAGGTGTGTTTCTTTCTAAGGTCCCACATGTGACAGCGCATGTCAGAGTGGAAATTGAAAAAATATGGAACTACCCAGACTCTGCTTAGAGTTTGCTGTCCCAATGACCACTCTAACAGAACTACAGAGTCCCTTGGCTGAGATGGGAGAACCTGCCAGAAGGACAACAGTCTCTACAGCACTTCACACATCTGGGCTTCATGGGAGAGTGGCCAGGTGGAAGCCACTACTGAGAAAAAGGCAGGAGTTTACAGAAAGGCACGTGAAAGTCCCATCATAAGCCAAACGATTCTGTGGTGTGATGAGACATAAATGTAACTATTTGGCCTGAATGCAAAATGTTATGTCTGGAGAAAACCAGGCACAGCTCATTACCCATCTAACACCATCCCTACTGTGAAGCATGATGGTGGCAGCATCAGGATATTGGGATGTTTTTCAGAGGGAGAGACTGGTAAGGATGGAGAGAACAATAAATGAAGCCAAATACAGGCAAATCCTTGATAACCTGTTTCAGAGTGCAAATGGGGGTGAAGATATACGTTAACAGGACAATGACCCAAAGCTGGAATGGCTTCAGTCTGTGGAAAGACTTGATTGCTGTTCACCATCGTGCCCCATCGAACTTAACAGAACTTGAGAAAATCCCCAAATCCAGATGTGCAAAGCTGATAGACATACCCAAGAGGACTCAGAGATGTAATCGCCACCAAAGGTGCTTGCTTCTACAAAGACTTGACTAAAGGTGTGTGAATACTTATGTAATTTAGATATTTCTGTACTTCATTTTTCAATACATTTGCAAACATTTCTAAAAGCATGCTTTTACTTAGTCACAAAGGTTTGTGTGTAGATGGGTGAGAAACTATTGAATCCATATTGAATCCAGGCTGTAACAAAGTGGAATAAGTCGAGGTGTATGAATATTTTCTGAAGGCACCATTCCCATTTCAAACCTTTTCTTTAAAATAAAATAATAAACCTCAGGATATTTAGGCAAATTAGCTGGCTAACTCATTGATTCTGCTTGTAGTATATCCCTATGGAGTTTGTTTTCCAACTGACAAGAGTTATCCCACAACTCAAGTCTGGACAGGCCGGCAGCATCCTGGGAACTCCACTGTTGTCAACAGGATAGTGTTTCACCTGAGTCCATCCAAGAACATGTCGCTGTGGCAATACTGATGTTTTTTTTAACATGCAGGTTAGAATACCTGACATAGTAGGTTAAGAGAATTAACTAGGCAGGTTAGGAGAATTAGGTTAAGGTTAGGCCTAGCTAAAATACTATAGTTGTCAACAACTGTTATCCCCAACGTGACAACTTGAAGGTGCTGCACTGGTAGCCACAAACGTACAAACCATCAGTAACATAACACTCTCTGTTCTTAATGAGGAAGCACATAGAGTATACAGCGAAATGGTTTGCCTTTGTCTGCAAGGACCACCCAAACTAAACAAATGGAATCATGCCCAGGGCTTTATATCAACTGTGGATGAGGTACAGGGAATTTATACCTGCACCCTTTTCAGTAACTATTCCCTCATTAGGCTTACAGAATCAACTAAGACACACACACACACACACACACACACACACACACACACACACACACACACACACACACACACACACACACACACACACACACACACACACACACACACACACGCGCTTTAATAAACATTTTCAAAAATCAGTCAGATGCACAATGGACATATTAGTTTATCTTTATGCATAAACTACAAAAAAAAGCAACACAGAGAAATAAAACAAAACAAATTGAAATAAAGATATGACAACATGTGCAAGTGTCTTCATCACTGGGTCTGGTGTGTCCTCACCCCAACCAACATTGGGAAAGTCCTAGTGAATCACTTGGATGAATACATGAAGTTGAAGACAATCTATCCATCCGTTTCTCCATCCCTCCACAGCAGTAACTCTATGGTTCTGCATGCACTTTCGTCTCAGCATGAGTTGTCAGATTATAAAGGAAAAATACTTCCATAAACTCAAGTTCTCTTTTCCATCAAGAAGAAATACACACATTTGATTGCAGCTACAGTTTGTTACAGACAAGCTTATGAAGGAATACAGTGTGGATATAAACACAATAAAATACACTACATGGCCAAAAGTAGGTTGAAACCCCTTCAAATGAGTGGATTCTGCGATTTCAGCCACACCCGTGCTGACAGGTGTATAAATTGAACACCCAGCCATGCAATCTCCATAGACAAACAATGGCCTGTACTGAAAAGCTCAGTGACTTTCAACGTGGCATCCTATTAATAGGATATAGGATGCCACCATTTCAACAAGTCAGTTTGTCAAATTTCTGCCCTGCTAGAGATGCCCCAGTCAACTGTAAGTGCTGTTATTGTGAGTGGAAATGTCTAGGAGAAACAATGGCTCAGCTACAAAGTGGTAGGCCACACAAGCTCACAGAACGGGACTGCTTGTCCTCGGTTGCAACACTCACTACCGAGTTCCAAACCACCTCTGGAAACAACGTCAACACAAGAACTGTTTGTCTGGAGCTTCATGAAATGTGTTTCCATGGCCGAGCAGCAGCACACAAGCCTAACATCTCCATGTGCAATGCCAAGCGTCAGCTGGAGTGGTGTAAAGCTCGCAATTGGACTCTGGATCAGTGGAAATACGTTCTCTGGAGTGATAAATCACGCTTCACCATCTGACAGTCCGACGGACGAATCTGGGTTTGGCAGATGCCAGGAGAACGCTACCTGCCCCAATGCATAATGCCAACTGTAAAGTTTGGTGGAGGAGGAATAATGGTCTGGGGCTGTTTTTTTAGTTCCAGTGAAGGGAAATCAATGACATTCTAGACAATTGTGCTTCCAACATTGTGGCAACAGTTTGGGGAAGGCCCTTTCCTGTTTCAGCATGACAATGCCCCCATGCAAAAGGCGAGGCCCATACAGAAATGGTTTGTCGAGATTGGTGTGGAAGAAATTGACTGGCCTACACAGAGCCCTGACCTCAACCCCATCGGACATATTTGAGATTAATTGTAACACCGACTGTAAACCGGGCATAATCGCCCAACATCAGTGCCCAACCTCACTAATGCTGGTGGCTGAATGGAAGCAAGTCCCCGTAGCAATGTTCCAACATCTAGTGGAAAGCCTTCCCAGAAGATTGGAGGCTGTTATAGCAGCAAAGGGAGGACCAACTCCATATTAATGCCCATGATTTCAGAATGAGATGTCCACATACTTTTGGTCATATATTAACCCTTTGCAGAACTGTAATGTGTTTTTCAGAGAACATCTCAGTGAGCGACTCAATCATTGACACACTGACGACTATCAATAACATTTCAAAGGCAGCACATGGAATCATGATCTCACAGGACCTACTGTGTGCATGCAGGTAGGCAGGTTATACACAGCTTTATATATAATAAACTGGAGTAACTAATACAAGTTGCATCAATAACATAAGAAAAACATCACAGTGGGCTAGTAGTGGTATTACAATCTTAGAGATACGACAGAAATAAACAGTTAGAAAGTAATTATGTATGCAACACTGTTTAACATTCCATATACTGTACATGCATGTCTTCTACAGACATGTTAGGTATCAGTAGGCCTAACACTGAACTCCAGACCATTGGCCTTCCCCCCTCCTGGAGAACTACAGGATGAGCACACTAACCCACCCGATTCAGCTAATCAAGGTCTTAACAACTAGTTAAATCAGGTAGGTTGGTGGTGGGCGAGAAGAAAAAAAAAAGGACACTAAAAAAAACTACAAACACCAGGAAGACCTGGTTGATGCTGCTACACAAAGGAAATATATATGAATCATAACAAAATGTAAAACTGTTGTTTCAGTGTTTCCTGTTAGCATAATTGAAATCAAGGGAACTACACAGTACGTCTTTCTCTCTGCTAAAATGGTTTTATCCGCCATACTTTTAGTACGCTGTATTAAAAAAAAAATACAAAGTTAAAATACATGTGCATGTGAGTGGTTATACACATCCTCCCATACATACCAGTGGCGGCTGGTGGGAGAAGCTATCGGAGGACGGGATCATTGTAATGGCTGGACTGGAATAAATGGAACAGAGTCAAACATGTGTTTGATACCGTTCCATTTATTCCATTCCTGCCAATACAATGAGCCTACACTGATATACACACTTCTCTCACACAGACAGCTCCATGGCAGGGGCGTAGGCATGGGTGGGAAACTTAGCTACCTAGCTAGCAATCTGTGCTACGTATGTGCCAACACTGGACTGGCGCCAAAGTGAACACTCGTCCTTGATACAAAAAGAAGACCGATACTGTCAGGGCCTATTATGTTAGCTAGTGGGCAAATTTAGTTTGTTTTCTGAAATATGCAATCTGCAAAAAACAAGACAGTTGGCACAGGTCTATCATTCAGGCCATGTGCTTGCATTCATTGTGAGATAAGTAGCTAATGTTAGCTAGCTCGCGAAATTGGAATGTGTGACAAAAACCAGTGCAGCAAGATTTTACATGCATAAACATTTTCAGCCATCAGCGCATGCCATTTGTAGTTGAAATGTATAGCCAATACATTTTGTATTGAATAACAGTGTTATGTAAATATGGTTTCTGTAAGAAAACATTGTCGTAATGAACAGCTAGCTTGTGCTTGTCATTACGTACTCTCATTGCAAGGTTGCCATAAAGTGTTTGTTTCCATGACCTTTGACTGCTGTAAAACACTAGTAAATCTACTCACCCTTATGGTGGTTTAGCACAAACACTTTTTCATACCTCTTTTCCACTGCCATAGACATTTTGAAGTTGCACCTAAGAAAGTCAACTAAACAAGCTTTGTATTCACTGGGTCTCCTGTAAACCACAAATAAAATGTTCTTAAATAATGTTAACTACAATATTTAGTTAAGAAATCATCATTTAGAGTATCTGTTGATCCTATGAAGCACAATTTGGTCTGTTTTTCATTCAACCTCTAAAAAACCAATATATCGACAGATATCAGTAATCTGTGACTTTTCCCTCCCCCAAAATCGGTATCGGACCCAAAATTCCAATACGGCCGGGCTCTATTTATTTGTTGTCTTTTCACTTAAGCAAACATCATCAGATAGAATTCATAAACAGCTGTAAAACTGTACATTTCTCTCTTGGCCAATGGCAACATTGCAGGAAGTTAGCTCCTTTCCCCAACAACAAAACATTTTAATTAAAAATAATTGCCCACCCAAATTTCTGCAGGCCCACCCACCAACAAATTACTGTCTACGCCACTTCCCCACGGTTACCGTGATTGTTGTGTAGAGGTTGTTGTGTAGTTGCAGTGGTTGTTGTGTAGTTGTTAGTCTGAGTTCGGGCTGAAGTAGTAGTGTAGTTGTAGTGGTTGTTGTGTAGTTGTGTGTCTGGGTCCAGGCCAGGTTTGGCCTCTAGGTGTTCGTCTTCAGCCGCCTCGGATCGAGGGCAGCGAGGAGGGGGGCGGAGCTTAAAGAAATCAGAGACGTAGCAAACCTGAGAGAAAAGGATCATTTATAGTCAGTAATGCTGGTTCTGTTTCAGTTCGATTATGAAGGAAAAAATGTGTTTTCGATTTCGGTCACAATTGTGTATTTATTTACATTAAATGCATTATGCATTGTGGGTTAAATGTTATTACACAGAATAAAATAATAAAAGTCCCATGATGGTAGTGAATGTCCATTACTGCTCATCACTTATTAACCAGCATTTATTCACATTACTTTAATCAAATATCTCGGTTGTTGTGTATATTACATTTGTTTTATTTGTGAACTTTATTATTTTATGCCAAGTCCCTATGCTTTCTAACAAAATCACTATTTTAGTAGTTCATCAAAGTTAAGAAGGCATACTTTTATGACTGCTGAATACCAACTATCAATAACTTAGATCATGTATTTCCTGGAAACTACAACTCCCTACTACATCGCACAGTTCGGGCTTGATCTGATTTATCTGTATAGAAACTGTTCAATGTGCACATTGAGCTCACAGAAAAAAAAAACGAAATGGAATTAAAATAATTGAAATGACATCGGTCAATTAGTTGTTCCAAAACCAAAGAACTACAGACATTTCGGTTTAATTGCTTAGCACATGTACAAACACACACACACACCACCTACACACACTCACGTTGAGCACAGCGATGAGAGTTCCCTGCAGCAGTCCCACCAGTACGTCGCTCCAGTGGTGTTTGTAGTCGCTAACCCGTGTGTATCCTACGTACAACGCAAACGCCACGAGGAAGAACTGCACTGTGGGTCTGACCAGACGAGTCCACTTCCCCTGCATACGTGCTTGCACATACAACTACACACACACACACACACACACACACACACACACACACACACACACACACACACACACACACACACACACACACACACACACACACACACACACACACACACACACACACACACACATTAATCGTCATCTCACGTGTGTATGAAACTCACTCAAATAAAAAACACTCACTGCTAGAAACAGCATGCTGTACATCCCGAAGGCAGAGTGTCCGGAGTAAAACGACAATCTGGAACACAGAGAGAAACATGTTGACATTGCATCACACAGTAAGAGAAGAAAGACGGACAGACAGACAGAAAGACACACACACCTGGACTCAGTGACGTTTCGAGGGTTGCCGGTACAGTTGAGTTGCAGCATGTACCCAGAACACACCGTGGGATTACACACAGATAGGAAGTTTGGACGTGGCCTGCCAATGGTGAACTTGGCCAGGTCAGTCAGTGATTGGCTCACAGCTGCTCCAAACAGAAAGGTCCCCACCACCTAGTAGAGGCACAGCACAGGCCAATTTAACCCCTTTCCCGAACCGATGAAATTGGGAAGAGGCAGCTAGCCAATCCGAGCTATGACCACATATTGTCAGCCCAAAACTGACCCGTGTTCCAACTGACCTTGTAGAGAGCTGACATGTACTGGTTAAAGTTAGAGTTGGAGTGGAGACGCTTGGAGTACACCAGGTACGCTTCTCCTGTAGTTATCTATGGAGAGAGAGAGGCAAACTCATAGCATAGCAGAGGTAAACTCATAGCATAGCAGAGGTAAACTCGTACCATAGCAGAGGTAAACTCGTACCACAGCAGAGGTAAACTCGTACCACAGCAGAGGTAAACTCGTACCACAGCAGAGGTAAACTCGTACCATAGCAGAGGTAAACTCGTACCATAGCAGAGGTAAACTCGTAGCATAGCAGAGGTAAACTCGTACCATAGCAGAGGTAAACTCGTACCATAGCAGAGGTAAACTCGTACTATAGCAGAGGTAAACTCGTACCATAGCAGAGGTAAACTCGTACCATAGCAGAGGTAAACTCGTACCATAGCAGAGGTAAACTCGTACCATAGCAGAGGTAAACTCGTACCATAGCAGAGGTAAACTCGTACCATAGCGTGCCATAACCATCAAGTTGTTCATCAAACTTACTATGACTATGGAGGAGGGGATGGTGACTGCAGCCATTGCCCTGTGGGAGATGGTGTCTCTTCTGTAAGGATATCTGATGCTCTCGTCATCACAGTAGATACCCCTCTGGTACGGCCTGAACATTAACGTCAAGACCGCTGACGGAAGGGCCGCTGGGAAGGGGGGAGAGCGATAGGAAGGGTAGAGGGAGAGAGAGGAGGGGTATCGGAGTGGGTCAAGGGAGACAGTATCAACATGGTGCTGAACTTGTCTCTGCCTCGGTGAGATTGAGGTTCAAGAAGCAGCTCAACAGGCTCTGACAGACATGTTTAAATCTATCAGCTGGACAGGAACTGTGAACAATACATGGGCATGTGAAGGCACCTCGAGGCACTTACTGGTCAGCAGTATATCAGTGACCTCCGTCCCCTGGGGAGGAAGCTGCTAGCTATCGCCACACACACACATGCGCTCCAAAGATTGTATAGTTGACCATGCCTAGAAACGGCTTCTCCAATAGAAATCCCCAATCACGCTTGTAGGCGATGTCATGGCAACGTTGGCTAGCTAAGCTCAGAAACTTCATCGGGTCTAACGATTGTCTCGCTCCGAACTGCGCATGAACAGGCCGTCAAATCAACGGCCCTCCTTAGATATAAAGTTATTTTACACCAAAATTAAAAGATGTCAGTTTGTCACTTTCACACAAGATTGGAGTAACATGTTCGGCTACTTAAGACATATAGGTTGTGCCTTTCGATTTAGAGAATATTAACGGCAAAGGAAAAATGTCTCAATTCTCCCATTGACTTCCCAAACCCCTGTCTGGTCTGTCGAGTCTGCATCACGAAGCGTTCCTGGAAGTTTTGCGTCGTTGGGCCTCTGGGTTCAGATACTGTGTGCGCACTGATGCTCATGCACCCACACACATCCATCACCATAGATATGCTTAACAGTGTAACAGCCTTAAACATTCACCACTGAGCCCTGCTGACAAGGGCATGGGAGCGGACTACCGGACGGGACACACACACACACACACACACACACACACACACACACACACACACACACACACACACACACACACACACACACACACACACACACACACACACACACACACACACACACACACACACACACACACACACACACACACACACACACACACACACACACACACACACACACACACACAGAGAGAGAGATGAATGTCCAAAAGTTACCATGAGAAATTCCTTTAAACTGATTTCTCACAGAAGAGACCATGGACTTCTCTTTGAACCTTTCTCCTCTCTTTACCACATTCAAACCTCACCCCCTCTTTCTTTCCCTCCCTCTCTCTCTCCCCATAGTTCAGTGACTCACAGACCAGAGCAGAGAGACTGGCACCAGGATAGACTATAAAACGGTCTCAACTGACAGCACAATGGTGTACAAACACACACACACACACTCAAATCTGACAGGACAATGGTTTTACACACCCTGATGTTTTTTTCTCCTGTTTTCATGATCCCTGTCACTAGACAACATGCTCCCCTGATCAGACTCAACTTCCACCAGTCATATACTGAACAAAAATATAAAAAGCAACATGCAACAATTTCAAAGATTTTACTGAGTAACAGTTCATAGAAGGAAATCAGTCAATTGAAATAAATAAATGAGGCTCTAATCTATGGATTTCACATGAGTGGGCAATGGAACAGTCATGGGTGGGCCTGGGAGGGCATAGGCCCACCCATTTCAGGAAGCTCCTGACAAACAGTTCTTGTGCTGGCAGTTTGGAACTCAGTAGTGAGTATTGCAAATAGAGGATAGACAATTTTTTACGTGCTTTAGCACTCAGCGGTCCCGTTCTGTGTGCTTGTGTGGCCTACCACTTTGCGGCTGAGCCGTTGTTGCTCCCAGACGTTTCCACTTCACAATAACAACACTTACAGTTGACCGGGGCAGCTCTCGCAGCACAGAAATTTGACAAACCGACTTTTTGGAACCACATTGAAAGTCACTGAGCTCTTCAGTAAGGCCATTTAACTGCCAATGTTTGTCTATGGAGATTGCATGGCTGTGTTTCTATGGGTATAATAAAGTGCATTCAAAAATTATTCAGACCCCTTGGCTTTTTCCACATTTTGTTACATTACAGCTGTATTCTAAAATGGACACAATATTTTTTTCCCTCATCAATCAACACACAATACCCCATATTGACAAAGCAGAAAACAGTTTTTTGCAAATGTATTAAATATTTAAAAAAAAGAAATATCACATTTACATAGGTATTCAGAACCTTTACTCAGTACTTTGTTGAAGCACCTTTGGCAGCGATAAAGAGCCTCAAGTCTTCTTGGGTATGACGCAACAAGCTTGGCACAACTGTATTTGGGGAGTTTCTCCCATTCTTCTCTGTAGATCCTCTCAAGCTCTGTCAGATTGGATGGGGAGCGTCGCTACACAGCTATTTTTAGGTCTCTCCAGAGATGTTCGATCAGGTTCAAGCCAGGGCTCTGGCTGGGTCACTCAAGGACATTCAGAGACTTGTCCTGAAGCCACCCCTGCGTTGTCTTGGCTGTGTGCTTAGGGTTGTTGTCCTGTTGGAAGGTGTACCTTCACCCCAATCTAAGCACACTGGAGCAGGTTTTCATCAAGGATCTCGCTGTACTATGCTCCATTCATCTTTCCCTCGATCCTGTCTAGTCTCCCAGTCCCTGCCACTGAAAAAGCAGGATGCTGCCACCACCATACATCACCGTAGGGATGGTGCCAGGTTTCCTCCAGACGTGACATTTGGCATTCAGGCCAAAGACTTCAATCTTGGTTTCATCAGACCAGAGATTCTGACCCCAAGTGGGCTGTCATGTGCCTTTCACTGAGGAGTGGCTTCCCTCTGGCCACTCTACCATAACGGCCTGATTGGTGGAGTGCTGCAGAGATGGTTGTCTTTCTGAAAGGTTCTCCCATCTCCACAGAGGAACTCTGTCAGAGTGACCATTGGGTTCTTGGTCACCTCCCTGACCAAGGCCCTTTTTCTCTGATTGCTCAGTTTGGCCGGGCGGCCAGCTCTAGGAAGAGTCTTGGTGGATCCAAACTTCTTCCATTCAAGAATGATGGGGCCACTGTGTTCCTGTGGACCTTCAATGCTGCAGATATTTTTTGGTACCCTTCCTCAGGTCGGTGCCTTCGACACAATCATGTCTCTGGACTCTACGGACAATTCCTTCGACCTCATGGCTTGGTTTTTTCTCTGACATGCATTGTCAACAGTGGGACCTTATAGACAGGTGTGTGCCTTCGCAAATCATGTCCAAATCAATTGCATTTACCACAGGTGGACTCCAATCAAGTTGTAGAAACATCTCATGGATGATCAATGGGAACAGGATGCACCTGAGATCAATTTGGAGTTTCATAGCGAAGGGTCTGAATACTTATGTACATTTTTTGTTATTTTATTTTTTATTACATTTCCCAAAAATTAAAAAAAAAACTGTTTTCGCTTTGTCATTATTGGGTATGGTGTGTAGATTGATGAGGAAAAACATTAAATGTAATCAATTTTAGAATAAGGCTGTAACCTAACAACATGTGGAGAAAGGGAAGGGCTATGGTTACTTTCTGTATCATGCAGACCAAGCTTGTGCCTGCATTCCTGCCTTTGGGACAACGACTCAAATTGTTAGGACGGAGACACGAGCATCTCGTCATTATATCCAGATCTGGTTTCATCCACTTGCGAACTAGAAAGGGAAATTGGTGTGAGGGGAACGGCACCGCAGTACCTCCAGGCTCTGATCAGGCCCTACACCCAAACAAGGGCACTGCGTTCATCCACCTCTGGCCTGCTCGCCTCCCTACCACTGAGGAAGTACAGTTCCCGCTCAGCCCAGTCAAAACTGTTCGCTGCTCTGGCCCCCCAATGGTGGAACAAACTCCCTCACGGGACAGCGGAGTCAATCACCACCTTCCGGAGACACCTGAAACCCCACCTCTTCAAGGAATACCTAGGATAGGATAAGTAATCCTTCTCACCCCCCCCCCCTTAAATGATTTAGATGCACTATTGTAAAGTGGCTGTTCCACTGGATGTCAGAAGGTGAATTCACCAATTTGTAAGTCGCTCTGGATAAGAGCGTCTGCTAAATGACTTAAATGTAAATGTAAATGTAATTGGCAGGTGCACAGCGTACTGCTCAGATTCTGGCTTCCCCTAAAGTAAAATTATAATTATTCTGTCTAAATAAAATAATCCAATGTACTTTACCAGACAGCTTGACTTAGCCATAGATGATGATCATTTTTTATTTTATTTTTAAACAACAGTGGATTGTTTCACATCACAAGTGCATAGGCCTATGCCTATTTCAGAAGCAAGCAATTTGGGCAGCGAGTGTGGCAATAGGCTTAGCGTAAAGCATCTAGAATGTGTCTTGAGTATAATTTAAAATGTTGAGACAAGAAGAAGGGGAGGAGTGTGTGACGGATATATGGACGTCTCTCTCCAGAATAGTTTGCCCTTCAATTGTTTATTTGTATCAATTTACCATTACATATAAACTCAGCAAAAAAAGAAATGTCCTCTCACTGTCAACTGTTTATTTTCAGCATACTTAACATGTGTAAATATCTGTATGAACATAACAAGATTCAACAACTGAGACATAAACTTCACAAGTTCCTCAGACATGTGACTAACAGAAATGGAATAATGTGTCCCTGAACAGGGGGGGGTAAAAATCAAAAGTAACAGTCAGTATTTGGTACTGCAGTACTTCCCCTCCTCATGGACTGCACCAGATTTGCCAGTTATTGCTGTGAGATGTTACCCCACTCTTCCACCAAGACAGCGAGAAACAAGTTTTGGTTTATTTCATAACCATAATTTTAGGATTTTTTTCATTTTTTTCCCACTGTCTTTTGTTTTGAGTGCTCTATGTGAGCAATGCTGATTTTATAGGCCCACCTATAAAAATCCAACACCAGTCCAACTGATTCCTTCTGGCGCCCGCCCTGCTCACATTGTCACGAGTGCTGCATTCCGGCTCTTTTCAGTGAGCCGGCTCTTTAAAAAAATATATGTTTTGTATTTTTTCAAGTCAAACAGTTTGCGATAGTTTGACTATGATTGGTGTTAAAACAATTCTAATTAAATCATACTCTACCTTAATTAACCACAATGTATTTAAAAATGCATTGGTTTGTTATGGAAAATAATGCTATTAAAACATTTGCATTTAAAGTAGAACTTTTCAATGTATATAAACAAAGTGCATATAAATGTAACAATTCAAAACAAATACAATCTGAACAACATAATAATAGAATATTGCACCATATCAAAGAAAAATAAAGAACAATGTGCAAAACTGCAGCATCCCACTTAAAACATTAAACTGGTCCCTCTTTTCTCTCTTCTTCATTGCCATGTTATAACCAGCAGCACACAGAAATGCTGACCATATTTAGCTTTTATGAGACATTTGCATTCAGAAATGCGAGCTGCCTCACTTTTGAGGAGCTGATGCGGTTTCTTCTCTCAGTAATTATTTGTCCCATTTTTGAGAAGACCCACTCAGAGGGAAGGGATGTGGCCGCTATGCAGAGTCTCCCTGCCATGACTTTAGTAAGCCGTGGGTAGACAGAGGCCTTGTTCTTCCACCAGCTCAGAGGATCTGCAGAGGGGCTCCTTCAAATAGGATCAGACCTCCATTATGGCTTCTGCTGAGGGATTCCTTCATGCTGCATCCCCAGTTGCTCTCTCTTCAAACAGCATCCAAACAGCAGATGTTTGTGGCACTACTGCTGGTGCTTCTGCTCCATCTGATCCCTCTTCTTCCTGTTGCCCTGGTGGCCTGAGGCTGTCCCTCCCTCTTGCCTAGTTGACTGCTGGGGCTGTCCCTCCCTCTTGCCCAGTTGACCGCTGGGGCTGTCCCTCCCTCTTGCCCAGCTGACTGCTGGGGCTGTCCCTCCCTGTTGCCCAGCTAACTGCTGGGGCTGTCCCTCCCTCTTGCCCAGTTGACTGCTGGGGCTGTCCCTCCCTCTTGCCCAGTTGACTGCTGGGGCTGTCCCTCCCTCTTGCCCAGTTGACTGCTGGGGCTGTCCCTCCCTCTTGCCCAGTTGACTGCTGGGGCTGTCCCTCCTGACTCTGGGGCTGTCCCAGTTGACTGCTGGGGCTGTCCCTCCCTCTTGCCCAGTTGACTGCTGGGGCTGTCCCTCCCTCTTGCCCAGTTGACTGCTGGGGCTGTCCCTCCCTCTTGCCCAGTTGACTGCTGGGGCTGTCCCTCCCTCTTTCCCAGTTGACTGCTGGGGCTGTCCCTCCCTCTTGCCCAGTTGACTGCTGGGGCTGTCCCTCCCTCTTGCCCAGTTGACTGCTGGGGCTGTCCCTCCCTCTTGCCCAGTTGACTGCTGGGGCTGTCCCTCCCTCTTGCCCAGTTGACTGCTGGGGCTGTCCCTCCCTCTTTCCCAGTTGACTGCTGGGGCTGTCCCTCCCTCTTGCCCAGCTGACTGCTGGGGCTGTCCCTCCCTCTTGCCCAGTTGACTGCTGGGGCTGTCCCTCCCTCTTGCCCAGTTGACTGCTGGGGCTGTCCCTCCCTCTTGCCCAGTTGACTGCTGGGGCTGTCCCTCCCTCTTGCCCAGTTGACTGCTGGGGCTGTCCCTCCCTCTTGCCCAGCTGACTACTGGGGCTGTCCCTCCCTCTTGCCCAGTTGACTGCTGGGGCTGTCCCTCCCTCTTGCCCAGTTGACTGCTGGGGCTGTCCCTCCCTCTTGCCCAGTTGACTACTGGGGCTGTCCCTCCCTGTTGCCCAGCTGACTACTGGGGCTGTCCCTCCCTGTTGCCCAGTTGACTGCTGGGGCTGTCCCTCCCTCTTGCCCAGTTGACTGCTGGGGCTGTCCCTCCCTCTTGCCCAGCTGACTGCTGGGGCTGTCCCTCCCTCTTGCCCAGTTGACTGCTGGGGCTGTCCCTCCCTCTTGCCCAGTTGACTGCTGGGGCTGTCCCTCCCTCTTGCCCAGTTGACTGCTGGGGCTGTCCCTCCCTCTTGCCCAGTTGACTGCTGGGGCTGTCCCTCCCTCTTGCCCAGCTGACTGCTGGGGCTGTCCCTCCCTGTTGCCCAGCTGACTACTGGGGCTGTCCCTCCCTCTTTCCCAGTGACTGCTGGGGCTGTCCCTCCCTCTTGCCCAGTTGACTGCTGGGGCTGTCCCTCCCTCTTGCCCAGTTGACTGCTGGGGCTGTCCCTCCCTCTTGCCCAGTTGACTGGGGCTGGCCCAGTTGACTGGGGCTGTCTCCCCCCCTCTTGCCCAGTTGACTGCTGGGGCTGTCCCTCCCTCTTGCCCAGCTGACTGCTGGGGCTGTCCCTCCCTCTTGCCCAGTTGACTGCTGGGGCTGTCCCTCCTCTTGCCCAGTTGACTGCTGGGGCTGTCCCTCCCATTGCCCAGTTGACTGCTGGGGCTGTCCCTCCCTCTTGCCCAGTTGACTGCTGGGGCTGTCCCTCCCTCTTGCCCAGTTGACTGCTGGGGCTGTCCCTCCCTCTTGCCCAGTTGACTGCTGGGGCTGTCCCTCCCTCTTGCCCAGCTGACTGCTGGGGCTGTCCCTCCCTCTTGCCCAGTTGACTGCTGGGGCTGTCCCTCCCTGAAATAAGTTGACTGCTGGGGCTGTCCCTCCCTCTTGCCCAGTTGACTGTGGGGCTGTCCCTCCCTCTTGCCCAGCTGACTGCTGGGGCTGTCCCTCCCTCTTGCCCAGTTGACTGCTGGGGCTGTCCCTCCCTCTTGCCCAGTTGACTGCTGGGGCTGTCCCTCCCTCTTGCCCAGTTGACTGCTGGGGCTGTCCCTCCCTCTTGCCCAGTTGACTGCTGGGGCTGTCCCCTCTTGCCCAGTTGACTCCCTCTCTGCCCAGTTGACTGCTGGGGCTGTCCCTCCCTCTTGCCCAGTTGACTGCTGGGGCTGTCCCTCTCCCAGTTGACTGTTGCCCCCTCTTGCCCAGTTGACTGCTGGGGCTGTCCCTCCCTCTTGCCCAGTTGACTGCTGGGTGGCTGTCCCTCCCTCTTGCCCAGCAGACTGCTGGGGCTGTCCCTCCCTCTTGCCCAGTTGACTGCTGGGGCTGTCCCTCCCTCTTGCCCAGTTGACTGCTGGGGCTGTCCCTCCCTCTTGCCCAGTTGACTGCTGGGGCTGTCCCTCCCTCTTGCCCAGTTGACTGCTGGGGCTGTCCCTCCCTCTTCCCAGTTGACTGCTGGGGCTGTCCCCCTCCCTCTTGCCCAGTTGACTGCTGGGGCTGTCCCTCCCTCTTGTAGTTGACTGCTGGGGCTGTCCCTCCCTCTTGCCCAGTTGACTGCTGGGGCTGTCCCTCCCTCTTGCCCAGTTGACTGCTGGGGCTGTCCCTCCCTCTTGCCCAGTTGACTGCTGGGGCTGTCCCTCCCTCTTGCCCAGTTGACTGCTGGGGCTGTCCCTCCCTCTTGCCCAGCTGACTAATGGGGCTGTCCCCCTCTTGCCCAGTTGACTACTGGGGCTGTCCCTCCCTCTTTCCCAGTTGACTGCTGGGGCTGTCCCTCCCTCTTGCCCAGCTGACTGCTGGGGCTGTCCCTCCCTCTTGCCCAGCTGACTGCTGGGGCTGTCCCTCCCTCTTGCCCAGTTGACTGCTGGGGCTGTCCCTCCCTCTTGCCCAGCTGACTGCTGGGGCTGTCCCTCCCTGTTGCCCAGCTGACTCAAAGCAGTCCAGAAGACAGCTAGACATCAAACCATCTTCAATGAAGTGACATGTAACCGACATGATGTCCAGCAGTCAGTGGTCAGGCAAACTTCAGTAGCTTTTTGGACTCTTTCCCACACTGAAGCCTCTTGTACAGTTGTGAAATAAGTGAATTTGAACCGGCTTTATGTGAGATTTTGTTTAAGCAAATTCTACACTGTGCTCTAACATTGTCTACATTATTAGAATGCATCCAAATGCTACTGTGCTTCAGACTCATTTTCCAGCTGTTGTTTTCACAGCTGTCCTTCCTCTCTCTCCTCGGCTGCTAAGTGTGTGACTGTGAGTGAGTTGGCTCCGCCCTCCCTCACGCATTGGTTGACACTACGTGTCTGATTGACAGGAACAACAGGTGAGGCTGTTCGTCTGAGCAGACAGTAGCAGGCGATTTTTCCTTCTTTGAATTAGTTAATTATATTCATTTAAATCTTTTGATTATTCATTTCTTAATTTTTGTATATTTTTATTTTCTGATGAGCATTTAGGCCTAGTATTATGTTGACTATTTGGTCAACCTCAATTCGCTAGGTCAAGCACGCACTCAGACATTTTGAAGTGTACTAACTGGTATTTACTTAAAGTTTTGACTTTGAATTAGTATTATATTCATTTAAATCTGATTATTGATTTCTTAATTTTTTTGTATATTGCTATAACAGATTTCTGATATGGTTAGATAATTTACTTTAAAGATGTTGACTTTGTAGGGTGCTCAACTCATTTACAAAGTGATGTTGACTTTGTATGAATAACAGATAAGACAGCTCTCTGGAGAGTAGTGGTTGGTGAGGATGATGTGTACTAACTGGTATTTACTTTAAAGTGATGTTGACTTGTATGGTGCAGGATAACAGATCTCTGGAGATGGTTAGGGTGAGGATGTGTGTACTAACTACTAACTGGTATTTACTTTAAAGTGATGTTGACTTTGTATGGTGCTAGGATAACAGATAAGACAGCTCTCTGGAGAGTAGTGGTTAGGGTGAGGATGATGTGTACTAACTGGTATTTACTTTAAAGTGATGTTGACTTTGTATGGTGCTAGGATAACAGATAAGACAGCTCTCTGGAGAGTAGTGGTTAGGGTGAGGATGATGTGTACTAACTGGTATTTACTTTAAAGTGATGTTGACTTTGTATGTGGTTAGGGTGTGATGTGTACTAACTGGTATTTACTTTAAAGTGATGTTGACTTTGTATGGTGCTAGGATAACAGATAAGACAGCTCTCTGAGAGTAGTGGTTAGGGTAGGATAACAGATAAGACAGCTCTCTGGAGAGTAGTGGTTAGGGTGAGGATGATGTGTACAGATAAGACAGCTCTCTGGAGAGAAGTGGTTAGGGTGAGGATGAAGTGCGCATGTGTGCCGCACTCTGCTGCAGTGCCAGAGAAATAAACACACAAACATAGAATTTTAGTCATCTCCAGTTTTATTCCAGTAAGGTTTCTGCTACATTGTTATTGTGGCCAAGGGTTGAGTTGAACCAAGATCATTATTGTTCCTCTCTCCAGAGAGTGGGCTGAGCTGGATTTGATTTTTTTAAAAGGAAGGAGAAAGGGGAGTGTGTGAATAAATAGATGAAAGATTGAAAACCAACACTATTAAGACAACGTGGTAACAGTGAATCTGGAACCCTGCGGAATGGCATATATTGTAACAGAACTGGCGACGACCCGTACCTGGGATCCAGTGGTACTGGAGATGTTTTAAATGAACCCAAAGGAAAACTGATTCAAGCATTATCTTCGGGAAGAGGTTAGTTTGTAGCACACATCTTGACCTTCCTCAGAGATGTAGAAAGAACAGCGA
>NC_088217.1:76535851-76555851 GCF_036934945.1 Oncorhynchus masou masou | reverse complement strand
GTCGTCAGACCCCAGGCCCAGACACACAGGCCTCCGAGACTGTCAACAAACATGGTTATGCCACAAGGTGATGTTGTCTGTTAACAAGGACCAGCTTACCTGTTAAACAACCCTACTCTCTCACTCACTCACTCACTCACTCACTAAATACCATGAGAGAAAGAGAGCAAGGGAGTGGGGAGGAAGACAAAGAGTGGGGGATAGGGGGAAGAAAGAAAGAAAGGGATGAAGATGGAAAGAGGTGGAGGGAGTGGGAGATAAATAGGGAAGGAGACTGCCCACCCAAATGTCTATTCTAAACTACAGATCCTGTAGTACTGAGAGTCCAGTACAAGTCCGAACATGCAAACCCAGGCTCCACACACACAAAACGCAGCAACCACACTGGAAGCTACAGGGCAAAGCCCAACAAGCAGGACACTTTCCATGGAATGCCAGTCAAAAGAACAGGTGTTCTGTTACAAGTACACACACACACACTCACAAGCAATTACAGATTATTTTTAAAATGGTCATCATAAATTCTAACTGTGAAATAGTGAACTTAAAATCATAGTAATTGTGACTATGCATTTTGTGTTACTAACCCATGCTGACTGATGACTAGCCTACAATCTATAGACAATCTATAGTACTTGAATCAATAGAGATCAGTGTTACACCACTCCACCAGGCCCTGTGCCCACCTGTAATGTGTTGACAGACAATGAAAGAATCCATTAAACAAGCTAGAACATGAGCAATGCTGACTCTCTTCCTATTACAATACTATTGCGGTGTGTCTGTCTGTATGACTGGCCTTCCATGGAAAGCGTCCAGCATGTTGGGCTTTGGCCTGTGGCTTGTGTGTGTGTGTGTGTGTAGCCTGCATATAATTGTTTACAAAGTCCCCACCATCAGTCTTATCCAGCATTTACCCAATAAACAATTATACATAAACAACTATTTTATTGATTTATCGGTGGCTAGTGCTACCCTATTGCATTGAGCATGTGTAGACGGCATAGATAGCGAGTTGTGTCCTTGGTTTTTTACAATAAATAGTGTTATATCAGCCATGTTGCTGCAGAGAGAGAGAAATAGGGCACTTACCGATAAACACACAGAGAACATCAACTAGAATCAGCATATTTTTCTTGTGAACTGATAGTTCCGTCATCTTCACACTTCTACTCTCTCCGACGAATTATCAAAACTGCATAAACGTTATTGGGAGAAGTTCAGTTGCAAAGGTAAGAGAAAAATAGTGGGAACAATCAGATGTGCTTGTTCTTCCGGATTTCGCTCCCGTAGCCTACCTGGTCTACCTGTTTAAGCCTACGCTCTATAGGTGAGTCAGGGGAAACCACAACTGCAGTATACACCAAACACACGGAGTGTCCTGCGCTGTCAACACACGGACATGTGTGGGTCGCACATTGTCCCCTCGCAAGCAGAGATGCCGGAAGAAAAAAACGTCTGAAATCGTTTCCTTTACGGAAAGTTGAGAGTGGGCAACTGTTTCCAACTAAAGGCGTGTGTGCGTTTACACTCTCCACTACCCAGAGCTGACGTCAGAGCTTTTGTGAAAATAAAAGTTAACCAGACCGCAGGGAGGAGTCAGAGGATGAAGAGATTATTTTTTGTTGAAGAGGTGAAGAGAGAAGCGGTGTTGCAGCAACATCCAGAAAACAATTAAAAAGATGCAAGGTAAATGAGATGGGTCATGGAAGATGTAGGCTTTCTGATAATATATAAACGACTTTTACCCCCCCCCCTCCACATCAATCAATCACATTAATTTATAAAGCCCTTTTTACATCAGCCGATGTCACAAAGTGCTGTACAGAAACCCAGCCTAAAACCCCAAACAGCAAGCAATGCAGATGTAAAAGCATGGTGGCTCGGAAAAACTCCCTAAAGGAAGGAACCTAGGAAGAAACCTAGAGAGGAACCAGGCTCTGACGGGAGGACTAGGTGGCGATCATAACAGTACCTTGGCAAGATGTTCAAACGTTCATAGATGACCAGCAGGGTCAAATAATACTCATCACAGTGGTTGTAGAGGGTGCAACAGGTCAGCACCTCAGGAGTAAATGTCAGTGGGCTTTTCATAGCCGATCATTAAGAGTTCGAGACAGCAGGTGCGGTAGAGAGAGAGTTGAAAACAGCAGGTCCGGAACAAGGTAGCACGTCCGGTGAACAGGTCAGGGTTCCATAGCCGCAGGCAAAACAGTTGAAACTGGAACAGCAGCACGACCAGGTGGACTGGGGACAGCAAGGAGTCATCAGGCCAGGTAGTCCTGAGGCATGGTCCTCGGGCTCAGGTCCTCGGAGAGGAGAGAGAATGAGAGGGACACCGGATAAGACAGGAGAAATACTCCTGATAACAGATTGACCCCAGCCCCCGACACAAACTATTGCAGCATAAATGAATCATTGTTTTTGTTGCTCAGGGCAACGCTGTGCCATAAAGGTAGGCTAAAACACAAAGGAAAATCAGAAACAGAACATGTATTAAGTGAAATATAGTAGAAACAAGCACTCTTTTCCTAAGAAAATACAAGTTGGGCATAACCTAGTATTTCACTGCCAGCCAACCAGATTCTGGGGTCCATTCTTCTTCACGGTCACTCTCCTCAAGCCGACTGTCCTCACTATGATCCAACTGCTCCATTAGGGTCCCTTTGCTCATAGAATGTCCCTGTGTGAGTCTGTATGGGCGTTGCAGCGATGAGACAAGACTGTAATAACCAATTGGATACCATGAAAAAGGGGCCAAAAAAAGATCAAAATGTTTCTTACCATGTGCTCACATGTTTTTGTTGTTTCCTGGAAGAAGTTCCCTGCCCAAATTGATACATCATACCAACCTCTGCACCTCATTGGATTGTTCACTTTAAAACAATTCACATGGGAGGTTGTAGGGTCAAAATGATTTTCTGTTGCCTTAGTGCAACTATGTGCAGTAGAGGGTTAACAGGAGAGGGAATATTCGTAAAGGATATTCCATCCCTTTTCAGGTTTCCTACATCTGTCACAATCTACAATTACACACTAAAATATATAAGGTACACTTTTACAGTCAGGTGGTTCTCCTCATGTTTAATGTGCGTTGTAATATTCTAGGTCTGTGACAACTCCCATTTGGTGATAGTAAAAGTCACTTCAGTTCAGTTGAATGAACAGCCCGCTGTTGAACGTCGCAGCACTAAACAATCCACCTTCTAAAGCCAGCGGTCCCATTGGACCAGAACAAAGACCCAGCAACATGTCTCAATGAGATCAGAGGGTCTTTATTATGCAGCAGTGGTGATCAGGGACATAGACATGCTGGTACAGGAGACAGAGTATCTGAAGAAGAGGCGGCTGGAGGTACTGTAGAGGTGTGAGATGAGATGCATTCGTCTATTTGCCCTTGCATTTCCGCGGCAGGGGCAGACAAAGCTCCTGTAATAAACAAACAGACAAACTAATGACATTTTTATTAAATTATTTAAATGAATGAGTAAATGAGAGAAACGTAGCTCACCTGTAGGCGCGGCGAGGCGCTAGCGGAGCGTGCAGCTAGGGTAACCGTGTACGGGTTGTATCCTTGGAACAGCGCCTTCCGCTGGTTGGGCTGTGAAAGGGCCTGCACCCTCTCACTGGCTACTGCCTTCCTCACTGGCCCCGGCACAGGCCAGATGACTGGACGGTCCTGGGCATACTGGGGGTGGTCAGACTTAGGCACTAGGAGAGGGGAGGTGGGAGGAGGAAGGAGACGGAGAGAGTAATGGAAAAAGAGAGAGTGTGTGCGAGACAGGTAGAGTAGTGACAATTTTCAGGCTAAAAATTAACACCACATTTACTTTGCAATGTAGTTGGATGGCCGTTATTAAACGTTACTGTCTGAGGTAAATACGAGGTATCCTAAGTGTCTTACTGGCAAGGAGCTGTAGTCGGGAGGAGGTTGCAGCTGGGTGGGGGGGTGCCAGGGAGGTCTTGGATGAATGGGGCGAATAGAGACCCTGCCTCCGCTTGGGACAGGCCAACTGGCAGACCCTAGGACTGGCTACTGCAGTCTGCACCGCTCTGCTCAGCTAGAGAGAGAGACACATACAAAGAGAGGAAACAAGAGAGATAGCTAGATATAGAGAGACACAGATAAGAGAGGGTTATACATTGAGGTGTGTGTGTGTGGTGCTCACGGAGGCCAGTAGGGGGCGGTCAGATACCCAGCCTGCGGTGGGGAGGCGGGGCAAAGCCAGAGAACACACTCTATTGGATGGATAGGCACTCAGAGCTGCTACACTGACCTCCCATTGGGGAGATGATCTGAAGAGGGAGGAGGAGAGTCATCAATAGTCATCATAGACATCATGCATTATACACATCATTAACATACTGTACAATATTATGACACAATATGAAGTCGCACCTGCTCTGTTCGAACCCAGAATTAAGCCGCTTCCTGCCACACAGCTGGGACCAGTGGGGCGTCAACTCTACAACAAAAACAGTAACATTAAAAAGGTCATTATAAAGTCAATTATCCACAACACAAACATCATAGAGACAGAAAGGGAGTGAAAAAGGGATAGGGACAGAAAGAGAGTGGGGTGATCTTACCAAACGTGGTGGTGGAGCCATTTCTTTCAGGTGGGAGTTCATCTAGCCAGTAGACTGACCGTCTGGAAGGAAAAGAATCAGTCAGTCTGTCAGTGTGTGTGTGTGTGTGTGTGTGTGTGTTTGTGTGGCAGTACCGGTCAGGGAATCGGAGCAGGTTGGGTTTGGGCTGAGCGAGTTGCACCATCCGGGTAGTCATGGATACGCGAGCTGCTGAAGCATAACAAAAAGATGACTGTTTATTGCACAGGAGGTTGGTGGCACCTTAATTGGGGATGACAGGCTCGTGGTAATGGCTGGAGAGGAATTGGTGGAATGGTATCAAAGACATCAAACACATGGTTTCCACGTGTAAGATGCCATTCCATTAACTCCTTTCCAGCCATTATTATGTGCCTTGCTCCCCTCAGCAACCTCCACTGGTTTATTGTACTTTCCTTTAAATGTCTCTGAACACAGTACACACACACCTTTTCTTCAATGGGAGACAAGTACAAAGTCAAAGGGGTGACAATAACACCTCCTTATGACATGTAAATAGCCTAACAATGGCATAAACATGACCACTAGTAAGAAAATATGTTCAACTTTCTCTCAAATATGCTGTCAGCTATGCACTGGATGCCAAGTTGCCACCGACGTTATTTACTACTACAGTAGGAATAATTCACCTTGAACAATGATAACATAGGCTAGTGAGTCAGTTCATGAGTACACAGTATTAACCAGATACGTTTTTAATAAAGTAAACGCAATATCCACGATTAGCAGCCTAAAATATTTGCACACATCATCACGTTATTTTATCACGTCGCCTACCTGCCGCTGCCTCGCGATCAACTTGGGGTGTGTTCGTAAATTCGCTCTGGAGTGCCAGAGGGCGCTATGTGCGTTCGTACATTTAGAAAAATGTCAGATTGTCCGTTCGTAAATTCAGAGCGCAGGGTTGATGCTCTGGCAGAGGAGTAGGGTTGATCAGAGCATTCTGACCACACAACGGCAGTCGAGCACCCAAGATAACTGGCTAAAGTTGGCTTGCTTGCTACTTCCAGACATAAATGAGAGAACACCTCACTCTGACTATTTTACTTGCCCAAGCAGAGCAGGCTAGGCTCATGTCATCTAGAGTTGGTGGACTGTAACTGTGTTGCTGGCAACAATTTAATAACGTTTTTTTTGCCGACATTTCCTGATATGTGTAGTATTCAACAGGTGTTGTGCGTTCATACATTCATTAGCTAGTTATTCTGCGCTGATACACTCAGACTAGAATGCACTGAAATCTGAGTAGGGGTGCGTTCGTAAATGCACTCTGGCTATCTACTCCAATTTCAGAGCACTCTAGTTTGTGCCAGAGCACTGAATAACTGATGAATTTACGAACGCGCAACACACATTGAATATTACCGGTTGGTAGACGATGGCAAAAAAAAACCGATGAAATTGTTGCCAGCAGCAGTTCGTCACAAACGCTCTAGATAACATCTAAAAAGCCTAATCTGCTCATGTGTTTGGAAGTAGCTAGCAATCTAGCCAACTTCAGCCTGTTAGTAGTCAAGCACTCAATCTAGCCACCTTTAGTCAGTTAGCTTGGGTGCTTGACTGCTAGCCAAAGCGTCCAGTGTGCGCTCTGAACGCTCCGAGAGCGAAACAAATGTATGAATGCCCAGAACGCAGTCTGAGCGCACACTGGCACTCCAGATTGAAATTACCACACCCTAAATAGCCAGTCAAAGTGAATTTACGAACGCACCCTTGATGTTTATCCTTGTTTGCGCTGATACTGACCTCTGGTGGTTGCTATGGTGACGCCGGAATCTATATCATCGGTCATGTCACACACTGTGATGTGTGAACGCTTTCATAATGATGTCATTGAACGCACATGCGGGTATTGTTTCGATTTCTCTTGCAATTCCAATTTAAACACTAGCATACCAATTAGAACGAAGCAATTATATTAGTATGGACAATGGAAAGTAGGAAATATATTTATCTGAACAACCCTTATCCCTTCCCTCTACCTGTGTATATGGGGTTAGACTTAATTTTTTTTAAAACAAAATCACACTTTATTTTCATAGAACACAAGAAAACCTTACAAACAGCACCACAGTAACAAACCTACCTATTATTCTTTAGCTTTCATGATCAAAGTCCAAAAAACATTCACACTTTAACACACTACACTGAGTGCACAAAACATTAGGAACACCTGCTCTTCCCATTACATTCCGACGAGGCGAACGCTATGATCCCTTATTGATGTCATCTGTTTCACCAATTTGTAAGTCGCTCTGGATAAGAGCGTCTGCTAAATGACTTAAATGTAAATGTAAATCTGTGTCTATGAAGTGGGGGAGACAGGTTAAAGGAGGATAATTTAAGCCTTGAGACAATTCAGACATGGATTGTGTATGTGCCATTCGGAGGGTGAATTGGTAAGACAAAATATTTAAATGCCTTTGAACAGGATATGGTAGCAGGCACTCCGATTTGAGTGTGTCAAGAACTGCAACACTGCTGGGTTTTTTTACACTCAACAGTTTGTGTGTATCAAGAATGGTCCACCACTCAAAGGACATCGAACTTGGGAAGTGTGGGAAGCATTGGAGTCAACATGGGCCAGTATCCCTGTGGAGCGCTTTCAACACCTTGTAGTCCATATGCCCCGGTGAACTGAGGCTGTACAGAGGGCAAAAGGGGGTGCAACTCAATATCAGGAAGGTGTTCCTAATATTTTGTACACTCGGGGTATAATATCAGCATTCATACATATAAGTACTGAAATAGCTTTCAAGCACATATTTCTATAATAGCTTTCCACTATAGCGATGTAGCGTTCTACTGTATAGCACTATTGGATGAAACTCCCACCCTGGTACAGCTAGCTAATCAATGTGCCAAACAGATGATCAATAACACTTGACATACAGTAACCTGCTCTGTTACAGCATTTGCCGCAGCATCTCCGCAGACGACAGCACCTTCTGTAATAGTATCACATATAGCCGTGTCCCACTATTGCCTATATAGTGCACTACTTTTGATCAGAGTGCACTAAAGTAGTGCACTACGTAGGGATTAGTGTGCCAGTTGGGATGCTGATAATGAGTGGAGAAGGGTCAGAGGGTCTGTACTATGACAGGGTAGAGCAGAGACAGGTGTTCAGCTCCTCTGATAGGTAGTTTGTGCATGGTGTAGTAGTGGATGACCTCTGGTACAGAGGAGAATGGAGGACTGTTCTCTCCCAGGACGAAACAACTCTCTGAACTCCGAGTGAACTTCATATGCATGAAGCCCTGACAACTCCTGAAAGAGAGAGGAGAGAGAAAAAGAGAGCAGCGTTACAAGAACACCTCCTCCCAGCTGCCCACTGCACTGAGGCTAGGTAACACGGTCACCACTGATAAATCCACGATAATTGACAATTTCAATAAGCATTTCTCAACGGCTGGCCATGCCTTCCTCCTGGCTACTCCTACCCCGGACAACAGCTCCGCCTCCCCCGCAGCTACTCACCAGAGCCTCTCCAGCTTCTCATTCACCCAAATCCAGATCGCAGATGTTCTGAAAGAGCTGCAAAACCTAGACCCATACAAATCAGCTGGGCTAAACAATCTGGAACCTCTATTTCTAAAACTATCCGCCGCCATCGTTGCAACCCCTATTACCAGCCTGTTCAACCTCTCTTTCATATCGTCCAAGATCCCTAAAGATTGGAAAGCTGCCGCAGTCATCCCCCTCTTCAAAGGGGGTGACACCCTAGACCCAAACTGTTACAGACCTATATCCATCCTGCCCTGTCTAAAGTCTTCGAAAGCCAAGTTAATAAACAGATCACTGACCATCTCGAATCCCACCGCACCTTCTCCGCTGTGCAATCTGGCTTCCAAGCCGGTCACGGGTGCACCTCAGCCACGCTCAAGGTACTAAACGACATCATAACCGTCATCGAGAAAAGACAGTACTGTGCAGCAGTCTTCATCGACCTGGCCAAGGCTTTCGACTCTGTCAATCACCTTATTCTTATCGGCAGACTTGGTTTTTCCTAATGACTGCCTCGCCTGGTTCACCAACTACTTTGCAGACAGAGTTCAGTGTGTCAAATCGGAGGGCATGTTGTCTCTATGGGGGTGCCACAAGGTTCAATTCTCAGGCTGACTCTTTCTCTGTATACATCAATGATGTCGCTCTTGCTGCGGGCGATTCCCTGATCCACCTCTACGCAGACGACACCATTCTGTATACTTCCGGCCCGTCCTTGGACACTGTGCTATCTAACCTCCAAACGAGCTTAAATGCCATACAACACTCTTTCCGTGGCCTCCAACTGCTCTTAAACGCTAGTAAAAACCAAATGTATGCTTTTCAACCGTTCGCTGCCCGCACCCGCCCGCCCGACTAGCATCACCACCCTGGACGGTTCCGACCTAGAATATGTGGACAACTATAAATACCTAGGTGTCTGGCTAGACTGTAAACTCTCCTTCCAGACTCATATTAAACATCTAGAATCGTCTTTCTATTTCGCAACAAAGCCTCCTGCACTCACGCCGCTAAACTTACCCTAGTAAAACTGACTATCCTACCAATCCTCGACTTCGGTGATGTCATCTACAAAATAGCTTCCAACACTCTACTCAGCAAACTGGATGCAGTCTATAACAGTGTGTTACGGTAATTTAATTATGCCAATGTGCTTTCATCAATTGAAAGCCCTTAATCTATTTTATGAGAATTTGTAAGATTTCTTGTTTGCATAAAATAGACGCAGACCAGTCTTTCAATAATAGGTAATAGAATTTATTCTCGGAGCGCGCTGACACTTAACCACGTGCAGCAGTTTATATACAGATCATGACATCACTTCACTGCTTTAACAGAATCCCCTCCTCTCGACCAGGACAAAGTAAGGTGAAAAGTTCATTCTAACTTACTAACACACTCCCAGATAACTTTTGACCCCTCAACATTATCGATCACCACTGAACTGACAGTTATAATTAACAGCAAACCTAGGAATGCACTCACTGCCTTATCTAAAAACCCCAGAGCTAAGTTTCAGTAGGGTCAACCATAGGCTTACGACCTTATGTGTTTACACAGTCCCCAACCCATTTGTTTCTGCCTAGTTGGAATGGTGTTCATTAACTTTTTATTACTCCTTGTCCGTGTCACACAATCTCTTCTTATGAACTCATATTGTCAATCACTTATAAAACAAAGTATAAGTTTACGTAGTTACAATTCTATTTAAAATGGGGATATTGTTTATTCATTTATCCATAATAAATTCAACACAGTGCCATCTGTTTTGTTACCAAATCACCTTATACCACCCACCACTGCGACCTGTATGCTCTAGTCGGCTGGCCCTCGCTACATATTCGTCGCCTGGCTCCAGGTCATCTATAAGTCTATGCTAGGTAAAGCTCCGCCTTATCTCAGTTCACTGGTCACGATAACACCCACCCGTAGTGCACGTTCCAGCAGGTATATCTCACTGATCATCCCCAAAGCCAACACCTCATTTGGCCGCCTTTCCTTCCAGATCTCTGCTGCCAGTGACTGGAACGAATTGCAAAAAAAAAAAAAAATACGCTGAAGTTGACCTTTTATGTCCCTTACCAACTTTAAACATCAACTATCTGAGCAGCTGACCGATCGCTGCAGCTGTACATAGTCCATCTGTAAATAGCCCACCCAATCTACCTACCTCATCCCCATACTGTTTTTATTTTATTTACTTTTCTGCTTTACTTGCACATCATCTGCTCATTTATCACTCCAGTGTTAATCTGCTAAATTGTAATTATTCGCTCCTATGGCCTATTTATTGCCTACCTCCTCATGCCTTTTGCACACACTGTATATAGACTCTTTTCTACTGTGTCATTGACTTGTTTATTGTTTACTCCATGTGTAACTCTGTTGTTGTCTGTGTCACACTGCTTTGCTTTATCTTGGCCAGGTTGCAGTTGCAAATGAGAACTTGTTCTCAACTAGCCTACCTGGTTAAATAAAAGGTGAAATTTAAAAAAAAAAAAAAAACCTTAACACCTTATTAGGGCCTAGATAAATATGGAAAACCCATGGAAAACACATTTACGATGATGTGATTGGCATAATGTAGAACATCAGGAAGGCTTCCTGAGTGGTCCAGTGGTCTAAGGCACTAGAGATCCTGGGTCAAGTCCAGGCTCTGTCGCAGCCGGCCGCGCCCGGACCCATGGGGCGGCGCACAATTGGCCCAGCATCGTCCGTTTTAGGGGAGGGTTTGGCCGGCAGGGATGTCCTTGTCCCATCGCGCATTAGCGACTCCTGTGGCGGGCCAGGCGCAATGCAAGCTGACATGGTCGCCAGGTGTTTCTTCCGACACATTGGTGCGGCTGGCTTCCGGGTTAAGCGGGCGTTGTGTCAAGAAGCAGTGCGGCTTGGCTGGGTTGTGTGTCGGGGGACGCACGGCTCTCGATCTTCGCCTCTCCCGAGTCCGTACGGGAGTTGCAGCGATGGGACAAGACTAACTACCAATTGGATACCACAAAATTGTGGAGAAAAACAAACTAACAAAAAAAATAACACCAGGAGAATGAGAGAGGGAGAGTGTGTAAAGGTACCTGAGGGAGAGAGAGTAGTCTTGTGGGCAGGTCTGGCTCTTCCTCACCAGGTAGGAACTCTCTTTGCACAGCGTCAGTAGAGTCTCTGCCTCCGCACGACTCACAGCACCGTGGTACCACCTGCAAGGGGGACATATTACCGTGTGACGCATAGCAAGGGACACAAAATTGTGACACACTGCCAGGGGGAGCTTCTTAAATTATACTGAGAGTCAGCGGTTGAGGGGAAGAACTTACACCTGTCTCTCCAGGGGCAGGCAGGGGTCCACTCTCTCACCCAGGATAGGGGGGGTGTCACCAGGCCTCCGAAGGTTGGCTGCGCCCCCTGGGGCTGTGGGGCTGGTCCTGGGTAGTTTGGCCTGGTCTGACTGGCCTAACGACTTCTCCCACTCCGCCCCCTCAAACTTCACTACAAATGGAGAGTTTTATTAGCCAACTACTTAAATAGCTGGGCAACAGGTAGTCTAGCGGTTAAGAGATTTGAGCCAGTTACCGAAAGGTCGCTGGTTCGAATCCCGGCACAGACTAGGTGAAAAATGTGCCCTTGAGCAAGGCACTGAACTCTTGATTGGTCCTGTAAATCGCTCTGGATAAGAGTGTCGGCTAAATGACTAAAATGTAAAACTGCAGCATCTACTGAGTGCCTCCTACACCAGAACAGAGCATAGCACTGGTCTACTTGCTAGAACTTTAGAGATGATGTATTTAGAGCCCAACAATTCAGTGATGCTTTCCTCTATTAGATATCTACCTGCTAGAGCTTTGGAGATGTTGTCCTTCTTCCATTCCCAGGGCTGGTCGTACTCCTCTGCTGGTCTCTCATCGTCCTGGGGCAGCCTGCTCTGTCTGACCTCTCTCTGGAAGAGGAAGAGGAGAGGATGTAGGAGGATGATGAAATCAAAACAGAGAAGAAGAAGAAGATTGTTACCGGTTCGTCCCTGAGGAACTCTCTCCCCTGCTGCGGTGACGCTTCCCGGTGGCGATGTCGAGTCCTCTCATCGTAGGGGTCATCATAGAGTTGATCTCCGATCCCAACCACAACCCTTCCACTGCCCACTCCTGGTCGGCCCCGCTCTGGGCCCTGCTGGAGCTCTACACACACAATCAATTCTATGCATCTCAGTAGTATGTCAGTCATTTTAGACAGCCAAACGTGAAGTCCAATGTGTGGGTGTGTAGGCAACAGCTAAAAGTAACCAACCTGTGATGACCCTCTGGGCTTCAAAGGGTTCCATGTAGCTGCTGTTGTCCCCTGGACGGAGACTGACACCTAGGATAGGGTTAGGGCTGAAGGCTACCAGGGTAGGACTGGTGATGGGACTGAGGCCCAAGGAAAGGTGTGGGCGAGGGTTAGGCTCCCAATCTGCTCTAAGCCGTGGAACTGGTCTGGCATCAAACGGGTCCGAGTAGACAGTGTCGGAGTCCCCTACTGCTGCAGGAGCAGAGGGAAGCACCTGAAGAGAGTGATGGAGGGTGGGTGGGATAGTGAGAAAAAAGGGTAAAAAAATATTAAAAAAATACTAAAGAGTCGGCCATAAATGAGGAGCATCATGTGGATACAAAGAACATGAAAGGAGGAGATCAACAATAACAACAACTGTCATGCCATACCGGTTCCTGGTGGATGGTGACGGGGCTCAGGGGGATCTTACTGCGACTGAACTCCTGAGAGTCCACCTTGATCAGCCTGTGTTTGGGAGACACCACCTTCACCTGGAATACATTATAACAACCTTGAAAGACCTGTAATAACATGGTCATAACACCTGGTCATAACACCTGTAAAGCCATGTGTTTGATACTGTTAAATCCACCCCATTCCAGCAATTACATTGAGCCAGTCCTTTTATATCTCTGCCAACCAGCCTCCTCTGCTGTAATAACAGCAGAAGATATAACATTTCCCACCTCTGCATCATTGGGAAGGACAGAAGCGAAGGCAGGAAATGCATGCAGGCTTACTGTCCCCCTGCAGCCACCGTAGCAGCCATTTTGTGGTTTCTCTGCGCTCTGGTAGGGGTCTTCAAAGTCCAGGTCTTTCTGGGCTCTGTAGGCCCTCAGGATCTCACTCTCTGTGTAGTCAGGACGCGGAAGCTGGGGGCCGTCACGACGGCTGCCGAAGTTCAGGTAGTCCTTTAACCACTTTGCCATGGGTCTGAGGGAAGGAGAATAAATCAGAATGTTACATCGTATCTAACAAACACTGTCAACACTTCCAATAATGTGTTTACCGTGACAATGGAATCAGTAAAAACAACACACACGGGCATTCAGTGGATGCTCATCAGACTGGGTGTGAGAGGGAATAATACACTGGGTCTGGCAGTCAGTCATTGGACAATGCAAGTGATCAGGGTAGGTCAGACAATTTATCTAAGAGGAATATTAACGTTCTAATGTAACGAATTACATAACTTGCTTGGTATGGGGGCAGTGGACATGAAAGGAGGAAAGACTGGCATGATAGACCTGAGCAGGAAAAACTCTGGGCCCTAGTTGTTTAAAGGCCCATATATATATATATATATATATATTGAGCAAAAGAAAGGACTCTTTCAATCACACGAGCTACCTATGTATCCTTTGCTTTGTGACAGGAGGATCGGAGCTAGATAAAGCTAGGTAGCTGAACTGGAATGCATTCATCAAACTAACGTTTGAGAGAGTAGTAACTGTTTGTTATCTGGCTAGATATAGTACTGTATTTCCATATTTTTATATTTACAAGGCTATATTTCGTTTGAATCTGGAAAGCGACTGACAAGCTACTCAGTCATGGATTTAACGTTACCTACTACGAATGTTTGGCTAGCTATAATCAGTTTATGTTAGCTAGCTAGCTAACGTTAGTCATGTTTGGTGCAACATTGAAGACATAACGTTAACTAGCTAACGTTGGCTATGCAGCTTATATTTGCATAATATAAAAACGATACTTACGTTTTGATGGAAATCGGGACCGTCAGCCAATTACGTATTTAATTGTGTGTCCACCCCCCATGAATTCACAGAAATGTCATTGTAGCTAGCTAACGTTAGCTTGTTAACTTCCCTTGGCTTGAGCTGAAGAAAACAAGTTTGCCTACCACCAACGTAAATTAACTACGCTACGTCAGTTTAAAACAAAGATTAAATGCATTTTGTAGAATATTATTTCAGTTAGCTAGCTAGCTAGCTAGTTGGCTAACGTTACAATTTCTATCTAGCTAACTAATTCGACTATTTTAGTCCGAAATGGTTATCTCACTGAGCTATAATAAAAAAGGGTTAGCGAGCTACAAGAAAGTATTATTCGGTGGGGTTTAACGGTGGTTGGCATCCAATATTAATGGACCATTACCGCCACCAAATGGACTGGAGTATAAATCCATTATACTTCGTAATATAAAAAAAGTATTGCCAACCAACCCTTCACTCATTAAAAAAAGCCACCACTCCATTCCACTATTTTGAACCTTTCTGATCCTATACCAGGCAGAGGGTCTGGGAGGACGGGACACCATTCAACACACCCTCTTCTGCTTTAAAATCGTGTAAACCCAAGTACTTCTCTGCAGCTGCCACCACAACACCTATTTTCTGTGATTTTACAATCTATTCCTGCAGGACAGTTGACTGCAATAGCAATAAACACTAAAAAGCTTACTGAAGCACACTGCATTCGTAGGCCTATCACTCTGTACTGGCAAAATTCTACAGCTCACCTGGAGCCTCTTAGGATCCCTTACCCTTGACACATCTTCCTCTACTTTCTTCACTGCCTCAGCATACGACACCTTCTGCACAACTCTGATCATGGCAACTTCAACCTGCCTCTCTGGCACTGGAGACTTCTGATCCCCAGTAACATGAGCACCCCTACAGTTAGCCCAATATTGGACTAAAGGAGCCTAAACGTTACTCATTAGTCCAAGGCCCTTACATGTTCTGTTTAATTGGTGAATTGGCTCTGGAAGCCAAAACAGACAAATACTCCATCTAAATGTGAATCGATTCTCAATTGCAGTATTGTTCTAGAAACATAAATACTTCTACTTTCATATCACATCAAAATAATATCACAAATGCAAAATATACACTTACTGTCCACTGTTTAACCAGTTAGATTTTTTTTTGTCACATGCACAGAGTCGCATTTGTAATTGCAGGGTACAGTGAAATGCTCACTTTTGTGTCTAAGTATACAGACGAGGCATACCAAGATATGTCAATTGGTATTGGTATGTTATGCAGATCACATTTTCCATCATCCTCCCTTACTTCTTCAAATATCCCATAGGCCTCTACATTATGGACAAGGTATGTACAGTGCCTTGCGAAAGTATTCGGCCCCCTTGAACTTTGCGACCTTTTGCCACATTTCAGGCTTCAAACATAAATATATAAAATTGTATTTTTTTGTGAAGAATCGCCAACAAGTGGGACACAATCATGAAGTGGAACGACATTTATTGGATATTTCAAAAAAATTTAACAAATCAAAAACTTAAAAATTGGGCGTGCAAAATTATTCAGCCCCTTTACTTTCAGTGCAGCAAACTCTCTCCAGAAGTTCAGTGAGGATCTCTGAATGATCCAATGTTGACCTAAATGACTAATGATGATAAATACTATCCACCTGTGTGTAATCAAGTCTCCGTATAAATGCACCTGCACTGTGATAGTCTCAGAGGTCTGTTAAAAGCGCAGAGAGCATCATGAAGAACAAGGAACACACCAGGCAGGTCCGAGATACTGTTGTGAAGAAGTTTAAAGCCGGATTTGGATACAAAAATATTTCCCAAGCTTTAAACATCCCAAGGAGCACTGTGCAAGCGATAATATTGAAATGGAAGGAGTATCAGACCACTGCAAATCTACCAAGACCTGGCCGTCCCTCTAAACTTTTAGCTCATACAAGGAGAAGACTGATCAGAGATGCAGCCAAGAGGCCCATGATCACTCTGGATGTACTGCAGAGATCTACAGCTGAGGTGGGAGACTCTGTCCGTAGGACAACAATCAGTCGTATATTGTACAAATCTGACCTTTATGGAAGAGTGGCAAGAAGAAAGCCATTTCTTAAAGATATCCATAACAAGTGTCGTTTAAAGTTTGCCACAAGCCACCTGGGAGACACACCAAACATGTGGAAGAAGGTGCTCTGGTCAGATGAAACCAAAATTGAACTTTTTGGCAACAATGCAAAACGTTATGTTTGGCGTAAAAGCAACACAGCTCATCACCCTGAACCTACCATACCCACTGTCAAACAAGGTGGTGGCAGCATCATGGTTTGGGCCTGCTTTTCTTCAGCAGGGACAGGGAAGATGGTTAAAATTGATGGGAAGATGGATGGAGCCAAATACAGGACCATTCTGTAAGAAAACCTGATGGAGTCTGCAAAAGACCTGAGACTGGGACGGAGATTTGTCTTCCAACAAGACAATGATCCAAAACATAAAGTAAAATCTACAATGGAATGGTTCAAAAATAAACATATCCAGGTGTTAGAATGGCCAAGTCAAATTCCAGACCTGAATCCAATCGAGAATCTGTGGAATGAACTGAAAACTGCTGTTCACAAATGCTCTCCATCCAACCTCACTGAGCTCGAGCTGTTTTGCAAGGAGGAATGGGAAAAAATTTCAGTCTCTTGATGTGCAAAACTGATAGAGACATACCCCAAGCGACTTACAGCTGTAATCGCAGCAAAAGGTGGAGCTACAAAGTATTAACTTAAGGGGGCTGAATAATTTTGCACGCCCAATTTTTCAGTTTTTGATTTGTTAAAAAAGTTTGAAATATCCAATAAAAGTCGTTCCACTTCATGATTGTGTCCCACTTGTTGTTGATTCTTCACAAAATACAGTTTTATATCTTTATGTTTGAAGCCTGAAATGTGGCAAAAGGTCGCAAAGTTCAAGGGGGCCGAATACTTTCGCAAGGCACTGTATATGAAAAGCATTATCAAAAGTTTTTATTTAGCATATTCTTATAGCCTACATATTATTACCTCTGTTGATTGATATCCATTGAATTGTGTCCATTTTCTGTTTTAGAAAAATTTGCACAAATATGTAAAGATAGATGGTATCATGATAAAACAATATCAATTTAGATCATACAAGGGACAAACCTTACCTAAAAATGTAGGAAATCTTTAAAAATTCTCAGTTATGTACCTATCTTTTCAAATCAAAATGTTTCGGTTGGGCAGTTAGTTTCCTGCAATAACCCCCACCAACTAAGGAGGTTCCACCATGAACCCGACCTCCTATGGGGTTCTTGGAAGAACCTATTGGGGGCCATTTTGAGTTCCAAGAACCCCAAGGTTCTTCTAAGAACTTTGAGGATCTTAAAAGAACCCTTGTTGAACCCCTAATTTTTAGAGTGTAGGCCGTACTGTTTAACCATACAATTGTCCCCAGTCACCTTGCTGTGTTTAAAAGCAGTATCTTGAACACAGTTGCAGCTGACAGTATTTTTCAGTGAAAACACATTTGTGGCGTTTGTCTTCTGTTGACACACAGGTGTTCGGAGACACAAATAGCTAATTAGCACAGGTAGTCCACTCTGTCATATATCTGTTTTCCGTAAAACAAGAGCTGTAACATGGAATTATGGCCATGTGGGAATCTTAACCCTAGCACCATAAAGTTGTATCAATTAAAACTCTTGTTTTTTATATGAAAGATAAGGTCCTTATGCTTCTAAAACCATACATGTGTTAATGTTCAGACCAAGCTTTGTAGTTCTTAACAAAACTCCCCTCTACAGAAGACTCCTATGTCTAATGACTCTTATGTGTAATGGAACTGATAGTCATGACCAAGGGCTACCCTACAGTTAATACATACTGCTTTACTGATGCTACAAAGTAATTTGTCCCATGTCCTCCTGCACACTTCTCACATATAGGAATCTCCCTTCTACACTGCCGCAACATGACCATAAGCTTGGCACCTGAAACACCGTAGTGTGTTCGGCACAAAAGCTCTTACGGGATAACTGATATAGCCTAACATGATTTTGTCAGGTAACGACAAAACTCAAAAGGACAGACAGTGACTCTTCTGTTTCACCATGCTCGCCACCGGGTCTGCGTTGCACCAAATGGCAGGCATCACAGACACCGGGAATCATCTATTTCAGTTGCTCCACCTCCACCCTTACCCCAGTAATCACTCCTTTCAACAGCTCCGTTTCTGAGAGCAAAGCAAGTAACAGGTCTTGTCCTCAGCTCCGTCTGGGTGGAAGAAACACAAAAAAAGAACCACAAGTCCACTTCAGGTTACATTCACTGAATCAACCCAATTCCATTTTCACCCAACCAGAAACCACATATGGGTCCGCCAAAAGGCAGGGGTCCACTTTCTCCAAAAATGTCACTCCTACTGGATCTGAATCATCTTTATCATGACAATCAGTGTGAGGCAAGGGCTCAGAGATCTCACCACATAGTGACATCTGAGCGAATCTGAGAATGAATGGCCAACATTTCAGATTTTTTTTACTGACAAAAAAAACAAACACTTTGGCTTATATTTATACTATTTAACACAGGCTGTCTTTGAATGTTTTGGCTAAATGTATATATTTTATTCTATTCACTTAAAAAATGTGTTTTTTAGCAATAAACTCCACCTCCAGGGAACATGCCAGTCTGTCAGGAGAGCTCAGCAGCTCAAATAAAGAACATGCCAAACTCCTTTCGGAAACATACCCTACTACACCGGCAGATGGTAATGTTGATCAGGCATCGAGTGTCATCTTTCATTCCAAACGCATTAGTAGCCAGCAATACATTTGAACCGCCTTAACCACATCCGTTTCAACAGAGCCGCGACACTATGCAAGCGTGTGACAATGAATGTGCAGGCAGAGAGTTGACATGCTGTACAGCATTGGAGACGGGGGCCAAATCTCCTTTTCCATGCCAGATGAGGTGGAAGAGAACATCTGAATTTTCTAGTTCCCCAGGACAAGTATGACTGTGCGAGAGAGCAGTTTATTTTGTTGTTGCCATTGTTACAATCACTTGATTGTTGAGTCAAGTACACACCAGTGCCTGTTCAGTAGCCAATTTAGTGTGATAACTTGAAGTTAACTTTTCCTAAAATGCTCCTTGATTTATCTGCTTCTGTCAAATTGATTTCATGTTCTAAACTTACAAAAAGCGTCCACACAGTCGTGTGTAGATGAAATTATCAAGTAAACTCTATTCTTTGTGACAGGTAGCCTAGTGGTTAGAGCATTGGGCCAGTAACCGAAAGGTTGCTAGATTGAATCCCAATTGACAAGGTAAAAATATGTTGTTCTGCCCTTGAACAAGGCAGTTAACCTAACACTGTTCCTAGGCCGTCATTGAAAATAAGCATTTGTTCTTAACTGACATGCCTAGTTAAATAAAAGGTTAAACAAAAATAAACATTTGTATTTCTATCTGCAACACAGGCCTACATTTACAACCTCCACACCCAGTGTCTCTCCAGGACCAGTTCAGAGACCCCTGCCCAATAACACAAAACTGTAAAAAAAACACACACACAAAAAAAAACACTTACCTAGGACTTAAAGAAAATGAATAAAATATCATATTCCTCTCTAGCATATTCATCTGTATCATATTCTTCTCTATCATATTCCTCTCTACCATATTCCTCTCTATCATATTCCTCTCTAACGTATTCCACTCTATCATATTCCTCTCTATCATATTCCTCTCTATCATATTCCACTCTATCATATTCCTCTCTATCATATTCCTCTCTATCGTATTCCACTCTATCATATTCCTCTCTATCATCTTCC